>NW_027616574.1:0-242078 GCF_964187855.1 Myxine glutinosa
TTTATGGTGCGGACAGACGTACAGACAAAGAAACGGACTCAACTTGGCAACATAGTGTGTCTTCCCTTTGAGGAGTCTCACCACTGAAGCACAAAACTGGATGAAGGAAATATAGGCCAAATGGTAGTAAAGCCATATTAGTGTAGCAGCATAGCAAACTGTTGTGCATTTTGTGATACAAGCACCAAATTTGGCACAAATGTACATTAATATGTTGCGAACATTTTCAGATATTGGGCCACTTGAAATTCCGTAATTTTTTTTTTTCAAATTTTTTCAAATTTCGTAATTTCAAATTTTTCGGGTGACACCGTCACATTTCGGTCTTCGAGGCCGGCCGATATAGTGGGGCGGCTCTCTAGCCCAAATATTAGAATTGTGCATTTTGTGATACAAGCACCAAATTTGGCACAAATGTACATTAATATGTTGCGAACATTGTGTGGTCAGCAATGAAGACGAGAGTCTGAATTACATGTATGCAAAAGACCTTGTGAACCAGTGAAGCAAATACACGGGTAAGCATGAATTAAATCTAGGGCATGATATAATTTCCATGATGTTTACCTCTACACTCAATGGTGGAAGGAGGTAATGTTTTGATCCCAGCTTGTCTGTATGTCTGTTTGTCTGTTAGTCCACAAAATTCCAGACAAAGCTTGTAGTCAGTGGTAGTTGTAGTGGTAGTGGTGATAACAGAAATTGTTATATAGAACTGAACTTATATTATTATTATATGCAGAAAATAACTTCATTTCTATATGCCCTGCAGTGGACAGGTTAATTGGTTTATGCACTGAAGGGGTCACCCTGGTGTGCACTGCTGTGTTCTGCCTCACTGAGTTGTTCAGGTATGATGTACTCAGCACAAGCTTCCGGTCGGCCCGGAGGTGGGGGTGCGGGGCCTGTCACGGAACGTCAAAACAAACGGCCTGCCGGGGCCGCCCAAAAGTCGGGCGTGAGGGGCGCGTCCACTAATGGAACGCCTCTCGCTTCCCAGATCGAGGGCCACGTGGTCAGGAGAACCTCGTCCCTTCCGGTCACACTTTGCCTATCGGCCGGCCTCGAAGACCGAAATTGTGACGGTGTCACCCGAAAAATTTGAAATTACGAAATTTGAAAAAATTTGAAAAACAAAATTACGGAATTTCAAGTGGCCCAATATCTGAAAATGTTCGCAACATATTAATGTACATTTGTGCCAAATTTGGTGCTTGTATCACAAAATGCACAATTCTTTTGAATATTTGGGCTAAGCCGCCCCACTATATAGGATGGTAGAGTGGACAATCTTGTTCGTTGTTAAAGGATCGTGCCATTCCCCATCCCCGCCACATTGTTTTGGGCATTCTAATTCAAACTGACAATACGTTGAGTGGACGGGTTCATTATACCCGTCCATATATATATATATGAGGTCCATATACATATATATATGAGGCAATGGAGAAAAGAAAGTCAAATGCAGGAGCGGGTCATTTGGCCCGTCAAGCTTGTGTTGCATTAACACGATCTTTAAACGATTAGCAAAATGTGCAAATAGCTGGAGCTTGCTTCTCTCTGGTCAGAATCCCATGTGTATCGCAGGCGGGCGTGTGGTTGTTGGGGCAACACCCTGTTTAATTTCCCTTTGTCGCCCAGCTGTGGATCCTTGACGATATCGGTCCCAGTGGAGGATACGTGATAGTTTCACTCCTTCCTTTGCCAGAGATCTCATCTGTAGTAATGGGTGCCTTGCACCATTTCTCTCCGTTTTTGTCAGACAGAAATGCTTCCAAACTGCCAGACAAATTACACCTCTGGCTTTGGCCACTGGATTGTTCACCCAGTTCATACGTCGACCGAAACGAAGTCCTTTTCATTGTGATGGATGGGCAGAAATGTAGGGGTGATGGGAATAATGCGTTACATGTTGCTCAGAACACAACACAACACCTGAAGATCAATTTGTAAACACGATTACGCTTGTTCAGCCAAAACACACTATCTCATCAAGATTATAGAAATATGAGTATGTGTGATTTTGAGTAGCACTGATAGCTCGGCATACTTGCTGTTGAGCTGTCTCGTCTGCATTTGATCCATGAACGAATCAAAAATAACCCAACGCTGCTGTTCTGATGCAGTTCCAGCAGGGGGTGATGTGTCTCGGAGCATGCTTTCCTTTGGGTGGGAACTTTAAAAAGACTCCTCGCAGGCTTGGGGGTCCGTGCACCAATTCCTCATAGCTTGGGGGTCCGTGCACCAATTCCTCATAGCTTGGGGGTCCGTGCACCAATTCCTCATAGCTTGGGGGTCCGTGCACCAATTCCTCATAGCTTGGGGGTCCGTGCACCAATTCCTCATAGCTTGGGGGTCCGTGCACCAATTCCTCATAGCTTGGGGGTCCGTGCACCAATTCCTCATAGCTTGGGGGTCCGTGCACCAATTCCTCTTGGGTAATGGGGTGAGTGCAACGTTTACATTTCGGTTGTGCAGGTTAAATTTCCCGCTGTATCCCTCCAAAAAAGTAGATACCTGCTTAAAACCTCTGCTTGTGCATGTTCAAGGAATGTGGATGTTAACATTAAGCATATAGTAAGAATTTGTTTCATGTAGAGAAGACAACTAAAATGATTAAGTTCTTCTTCTTATTATTCTCCTGTCTTTAATGGCCACAATTATTCCCACGTTCTTATGGGGTTGGCTAAAGGAAGTTTTGGCCCAAGTCTTTCACGAATGAGCTGGCCAGGCCTGACTTTTGACTAAATAGTTAGGACAATAATTTGGAATTTGTCCTTGTTGATGCCGGCGATAGCTCGACTACTGTTCGGGAAGGACCCAACTAATTAAGTTAATCGTGTGTAATACACATACATGTAGAGACAGATTGTGTGTGTCGTTGGTTGTTATCTCCATAATTTGTTTTTTAAATGGTGGAATGGAGTCCTCACATCATCACATGACTCCAAGTGTCCACCCCTGCTTCGTTGAAGGATTGAAATTCATGGGCTAAGTTGTGAAGTTGTGATGTTCTCAGAGTTTTGTTCCAAGGGCTCTTTTCAGGATCGTCACTGTGCCCCGTACAGCCTCCAACTGTAGTTTGTTTGTGGTAATGTTCCCAGGGATGGTTTTTAAGATCTTTGTAAGGTTCTTCTTTATCATTCACGTTGCCCCATTATCACTGGTACAATTTCAGCACTCTTGAGCTTCCAGGATCTTTTCACTTCATTATTGATGTCTTGGTATTTAGTCATTTTCTTGATTTCTGCATTATTTAGGCCAAAATCACTGGGTACTGGTATCTCAATCAGCAATGCTGTCCTTTCCTTTTTGTTCCTGAGTATTATATCCGGTTGCAATGCTTTGTTCATGCTGGATGAGATCATGTCATATGTGAGCATTATGTCCTTTTCAATGATGACCTTTGGTTCATGTTTCCATGAGTTTTGTGGAACTGGGATATTGAAATCTCTGCAGATGTGAAATCTCTGCAGGTCGATTACTCTACATAATCTTGTTGTGCCTTTGGGTGTACAGCTGCTCTGACATGAGTTTTTCACATCCCGATAGGACGGGACTCGTGCTTTCTGTTTCTACCTTGCAGAACCTACACTTGCTCGATTGACTCAGTCCTGCCATCTTCTTAAAGCCATTTGTGTAGTGTCCTTGGTCTTTGGCATTAATAATGAGTTGAACTGACCTCTTCTTTGCCATTCCAGTGATCCTTCTTTGTCTATCCCCAATCTGTCCAACTTTTTTTTTTTCCCTGCTCTTTTGTATTTCTCCCAGTTATCACTATATATCTTCTGGTATTTCATCTTTTATTTTTATTTTGTATTTTTTGCAATTGTTGGGCTGTATTTGTTGCTGTTACGGCTTGGTTTGTGACATCCTCCAATTGCACATGTTTTTGGAAGTTTTTTGCAAGGTGAGTGAGAGATACCTTTTCTGGTTTGTTGTGTTCATGCGTGTACACAAATTTTATTCGGTAGTCTGTTGAGCTTTTTACGTACTCTGCTAATCCTACAGTCGTCCCTCTGTGCACTTGATTGAGTTCCATCAAGCCGCCACCTCCTTCTTTCCTCGGCAGGTACATTCTTGGGATGCACTGATTTTTGTATAACATTTTGTGGATGGTGAAGAGTTTCCTTGTTTTGATATCGAGTGTTTTTATATCCGTTTGTGGACAGTTTACTATTCCGCAGCTGTACTGGAATAATGGTACTGCTAGCTGGTTTATGGCTGTGATTTTGTTTCTTGGGGTGAGATATGTTTTCAGGATCAGCCTCGTTCTAAGCAGGTATTCTTTGGTAATTGTTTTGCAGATTTTTTATGACAAATTTGGTGGCCCTTTTCTACTCTAAGGTATTTGTAAGATGCTTCATTGTCTAGCTCCTGTATTGTTGTATCTCGGTCGATTTTATGCTGTCCGTTTTTGATCTACCTTGCACGAATGTGCACTTGGCACACTTATCTAGGCCAAATTCCATTTGGATGTCATTGGAGAACCGTTTTACTCATTTCAGTTCTGCCAATTTTTCGTCTTTTGGTTCAAATAGTTTTAAATTATCCATATACAGTCGATGTGTCACCTTTCCTGTTTCTTTGGACATTCTTTTATTGGATCTTAGGGTGTATCCTTGTCCTTGCTCATTAATGAGGTTACTTAGTGGGTCCAGGGCCAGGCAAAACAGGAGAGGAGAAAGGCTGTCTTCTTGGAAGATCCCACGTCGTATCTTTACTCTTGGTATTGCAGTCTTCGAGTGCTGCAGATTAGAGTGGTATTCTATAGATCCATGGCTTTCTCAATCAGCTTGATTAGTTGGGGATTTATCTTGTACATTTTCATGCACATTATCATCCATGAATGAGGGACACTCACTGTCAAAAACTTTTATATAGTCTATCCATGCTGTGAACAATTTATTTTTTCTGGATTTGCAATTTTCGAGTATGGCCTTTTTGTAATAGGTGGTCTATTATTCTGTAACATCCTCTCTTCCATCCTGTGTGTGTGTTGTGATATATATATATATATATATATATATATATATATATATATATATATATATATATATATATAATATATATATATATATATATATATATATATATATCTATATGTACAGATATATATATATATATATATATATATATATATATATATATATATATATATATATATATATATTGTTGCGGATATGAGGACTGTAATTTTTTTTTTTTGTGTGCTTTATTATTATTATGGTTTATTCTGCGCCTCCTGCCTCCGGAGCTGTGTAAAGGTCAAAGGGCGTCCCATAATTAGTCCAAAAGCATGCACGTCAGCCAATCATAGAATACCCCTGTTCAATAGTTATATCTTATTATGTGTTTTAGGGTAAGGCTGTGTCTCCCATTAATTGAAATACTCCATTGCACCAGTGAAAGAGATAGATTCCCTTCATTCCCATTCCCAAAACTTTCATTTCCCCTTTCGTCATTGCCAGGCCTCGAGTGCCATTGCCAAGAACCTCCCCTCCAATTGCCGCCATTGACCACGAGGCAGGGTCGGAGAATAAAGGCGTGTCTCCACCTCGTCATAGAGGGGAGGAGTGAGCCAGCCCCACTCGACCAACCATGAGCCAGGGGTTAGGCTAGAGAGGGCGGAGGAAGAGCGATCGGGGAGGTTCGCAAAGGTTGAGGGGCGGGGCCTATATAACCCACGGCAGGGCGTTTCCCGAGGAGATGAGCTTTTACAGAGAGACGAGAGGGAGTCCAAGCAGTTGGGTCCAAGAGAGGCGCTTTGAGTTGAGTCCGAGAGAAGTCCAGAGTTGAGCTGCAGCTCGAGCCACCGAAACTGCACTTACTGCAGCTCGAGCCACCGAAACTGCATTTACTGCAGCTCGAGCCACCGAAACTGCATTTACTGCAGCTGGAGCCACCGAAACTGCAGCCACAGCAGCGTGAGGCCTGGACGGCAGTTTGGAGCAGGGCCGCGAAGGAGCGGCGGCTGCCCAACGAGTCGATCGTGCTGCAGGACCAGTTAGACCTCCCTATCCCGCCAGCCATCCATCTCCCACCAGTCCTATCATCATTCCCCGCGTGAGTCTGTCCTTGTTTGTTCTGTCCCTGGGTAAATTAAGCTTGTATAAGCTAAGGATTTCACTGTGTCACCTGCGTCTCATGTGCCTGTAAATAAACGTGACTGCTTTCTTCCTGCTTATATGTGTAAATAATAAACCCAGTTACACTTCTGTACGTCTTCTTCCTCTTTGCATTCGGTCGCTTTAGAGTTTTCCATATTGAGCAGCTGCGGTGCGATACGGCCAACGTTTGGGGTTGAATCGGGTTAGTCGGGGAATAACTGTTCGGCCGCGGTTACACCACCGCTCGGTCAAAATAACATCTTAACCGCATCCGTAACAATATATATATATATATATATATATATATATATGTACACTACATGGCCACAAGTATGTGGACACCCAAACATCACACCGTATGTGCTCGTCGAACATCTCATTCCAAAATCATGGGCATTATTTTTGAGTTGGTCCCCACCCTTTGCTGTTACAACAGCCTCCAATATTCTGGGAAGGCTTTCCACTAGATGTTGGAACATTGCTGTGGGGATTTGCTTCCATTCAGCCACAAGAGCATTAGGGAGGTCGAGCACTGATGTTGGGTGATTAGGCCTGGCTTGCAGTCGGCAGTCCAATTCATCCCAAAGGTGTTCGATGGGGTTGAGGTCAGGGCTCTGTGCAGGCCAGTCAAGTTCTTCCACACCGATCTCGACAAACAATTTCTTTATGGACTTCGCTTTGTGCACTGCATTGTCATGCTGAAATTGATTGAAGAGATTTTTATTTTATTTATTTATTTATTTTTTTTTGTATACTGAATCGAGGCTCGTGAAAAAGCTATTTGAATTGAAGATTTGAAGAAAGAATTGAAGAAATTGATTGAATGAACATTGTAATGCTAAAACAGGAAATGGGCTTCCCCAAACTGTTGCCACAAACTTAGAAGCACACAATCGTCTAGATAGAATGTCATTGTATGCTGTAGTGTTAAGATTTCCCTTCACTGGAACTAAGGGGCCGAGCCCGAACCATGAAAAACAGCCCAGACCATTATTCTTCCTCCACCAAACTTTACAGTTGGCACTATGCATTCGGGCAGGTAGCGTTCTCCTGGCATCCGCCAAACCCAGATTAGTCAGTCGGACTGCCAGATGGTGAAGCGTGATTCGTCACTCCAGAGAATGTGTTTCCACTGCTCCAGAGTCCAATGGCGGCGAGCTTTACACCACTCCAGCCGACGCTTAGCATTGCGCATGGTGATGCTCCCGACAAACAGTTGTTGTGCTGACGTTGCTTCCAGAGGCAGTTTGGAACTCGGTAGTGAATGTTGCAACTGAGGACAGACGATTTTTACGCGCTACGTGCTTCAGTACTCGGCAGTCCCGTTCTTTGAGCTTGTGTGGCCTACCACTTCGCAGCTGAGCTGTTGTTGCACCTAGACGTTTCCACTTCACAATAACAGCACGTACAGTTGACCATGGCAGCTTTAGCAGGGCAAAAAATTGATGAACTGATTTATTGGAAATATGGCATCCTATGACGGTGCCACGTTGAAAGTCACTGAGCTCTTCAGTATGGCCCATTCTACTGCCAATGTTTGTCTATGGAGATTGCATGGCTGTGTGCTTGATATATATACCTGTCAGCAATGGGTGTGGCTGAAACAGCCGAATCCACTAATTAGAAGGGGTGTCCGCATACTTTTGGCCATGTGTGTATATATGCATCTGTTAGCTTTGTCTTTTGTACATTCACACTTATCTGTAAGGGTGTAATTTTGCTTGCACCCACTACCTAGGTTATTTGTACATTGCCATTGAGTACGCAGCCTATGGAAACTTGCTGGATTTTCTACGCAAGAGCCGAGTACTCGAAACTGATCCAGCATTCGCCAAGGAGCATGGCACGGCTTCAACACTCTCGTCGCAGCAACTGCTGCAGTTTGCGATGGATGTTGCCAAAGGCATGCAGTACCTAAGTGAGAAGCAGGTAAGTCAACGACACTCATCCCATATCCGTGATCCCATTCATTTTGAGTTATTTGGGTCATTACAGCAATTTATTATAGGTATAGGGATCAGTGCACCAATTACTCATGACTATGGGGGTTTGTGAAACTATTATTAATGGCTTTGTGGGTCAGTGTACCGATCCCCCATTTGTATTGGGTCCCTCCACCAATATTATCTGTGACTCCTTGTGTACATGCGCCAATTGCCACAGAATGATGCAGTTAAAAAGAAACGGTTTGCAATCTTGCTTGCATTTTTCTTGTCTGTCGTGAAGCTTGGTTGCTGAACGACAAAGCATGCGGGCAATGTTTGCTCTTCTAGTCTTGAGAGAGTGAGAGTGAGGGTGAGAGTAGATATTTGCAATAAACCACTGCAGATGTCACCGAATGCCTGTCCTTTGCATCTGTAGTTTATCCACCGGGATATGGCTGCCAGGAACATATTGGTTGGCGAGAACTATGCAGCTAAAATAGCCGACTTTGGCCTTTCGCGTGGAGAAGAAGTCTACGTGAAGAAAACCATGGTACGTGATTAATGTGGGTTCATTAGTAATTGTATATTGTGCTATATTACAGACTCCATCATTTATCGTATCCTTTTTCCTGGTGTATGGATCAACTATAGTGTCTCTGACTGTTCTCAAATGACGGCTGGTGCAATGTTTCTAAAGAGATAACATTATCCTTCCTTGATTTAAAAGTTTTTTTTAGTAAACTTGAACTGAGATGCCTCACTGGTAATTTTATAACTTCTGAGCTACCGGTACCTTACTTATTATGAGTTCAACAGGTTTGACCGCAAGAATCGTTGTGTTTATCAGGAAAAGCAGCTGCATCATGGAACTGCGTAGGGATCATGGTTTTCTTGAGTTTCACAATGCTATACCCCCTAGAGTTCAACGTTTTAACTTGTATCTACAATCCAATAGGTTTGTTATGATAATGGATCTCAAATGGGGCATGCTCTGGTGGAGTGAGTGTTTGTTCTATCTCACGCCACGTCATGCTCTGGTAGACTGCGATGATTAATTTCCTCGGACCTCATGTTGGTGACAC
Organism: Myxine glutinosa; assembly: GCF_964187855.1. Taxonomy (NCBI): domain Eukaryota; kingdom Metazoa; phylum Chordata; class Myxini; order Myxiniformes; family Myxinidae; genus Myxine; species Myxine glutinosa. The sequence continues at coordinate 9,118 of NW_027616574.1, forward strand.
TATGGTGGACGTAGACTGCTGTGTTGAACCACCTTTAGAGGCCATTTTGCCCCGCAGAGCAGGGGTTGGCCTTTTTGGGGCACCTTGGTCCCCTTTTTGAAGCAATGTTTTATGGCCGGATGCCCTTCCTGCCGCCAACCCTGTTTGTCGCTCCTTGCCACACACAGTGACCTGGTACTCAATTTGCCGACCTCGGAAGGATGACAGGCTGAGTTAACCCCCCGGCATTAATTCAGCGATCGACCGGGATTCGAGCCCAGGATCCTGGGATCCCAAGCTGGCACAGGTAGACTGCTGTTGGATGGATCCTATTCTGGAATACTGCTGTCATTGGTTGGACCTCATGTGGGTGATGCTGTGTTAGACGGTGTGACAGAGTAGGCGAGCTATCGCCGGCATCCTGAACAATTTACAAATTCTTCCACCTTCAGTCAAACATCAGGTCTAGCTAGCCGGTTCGTGAAATACTTTGGCGAAAAATGTTCCACCCCTCGATCCCATAAGAAGGCGAGATCAGGTCTGGCCATATGGATTTGTAGTCATATACAATGATGTAGATCATGGAGTAGAAGTGCATCCTGAAAAGAGCTGAGCCTGTGGGAGAGTGAATCATTCCTGTTGTCCAAGCACTGACGTCTGACGTTGAACAAACTGTGTGTGTGTGTGTGTGTGTGTGTGTGTGTGTGTGTGTGTGTGTGTGTGTGTGTGTGTGTGTGTGTGTGTGTGTGTGTGTGTGTGTGTGTGTGTGTGTGTGTGTGTGTGTACGTGTGTGTGTGTGTGTGTGTGTACGTGTGCGTGTGCGTGTACATGCTCGCTCCAAGGTAATGCCCTCAGAAGATCTGTCTTCAGATTGATAATTCATATTCGGCTTTTTTCTCTCTCATTTGAAGGAACCTTTCCTTGTAGGTGATTAATCCACTCATTATGTTCATGGTGTCCATTGGCTTTCATGCACATTTGTCTTTGCTGGCATTTCTTCCCTTCTTTGTTTCTTTTGCAGCACCCTTGCACCTTGTCAACCGTTGTGGTATCCTTTGACTATAAGTCAGGGGTTTCAGGTTTTGTTTTCCCACCACAGGTTTCATTACTGATGATGTCGGTAAAGTAGAAGTAGTGGCTTTTTGGAAGACCATGCATTTCAGCCATTGGGCCAAGGTGCATGTGTATTCGGATGATAAGCTTTTGAAGGCTTTGCACGACTCGTGCGCTTTGGTCTCGCGGCTAAAGTGCACATGTTCAGATTCGTCCAAATGGTTCTTTTCTTTTTTCCTTTTTTTTTACATATGCAGGTGCTTCTCAAGTCTGACGGGATGGTGTGGAGGTAGAACACTTCCCTTTGAGTTGTCTAGACTCGGTTTGATTCCTGAGCTGACTATAAATTGTCCGATTGGTGCTTCACAGGCAGGGTGTTGCATCGCAAGGTGTACCGTCTGTCGGATGGACATTATGCTGAGTATCCCATCTGCTAGCATTAGTTACTGGGCTCTTATGATCCCATGATAAGACTGTCGGCACCCTGAAGAAAACCCATTCCACCACATTTATCCATCGCAGGAAAACAATCAAACTGTAAGACGATGCATTTTAGCCTGACAGACAAGGTACAGGTGTATTACTTTGCCAGGCTTTTCATGGCTTTAGATAACCAAGCACTTTGTCTCTCAAGTTAAAGTGCAAGTGGTCATCGTTCTCACAAATTTTTATCTTAAATTTTGAAATGCAAAGGTATTTCACAATTGAAAACAGTATTGATCAGGACTCGTGATCCCTTCTCCCCCACCTCCACCCATTCCTCTCCGCCCCTCCCCAATCCCCCATTGCTAAACCTTGCATCTGCTCAATGTATTATTTATTTATTTTTGAGCATTACACCTTGAATACAACTGAAGTAAAACACAAGGATGGCGTTTGAAAAAATATATATTTCACAGCATTTCAGCATTTTAATTCATTTATTTCATTACCTTTGTTCATTGTGTGCATTAACAATTATTTAATTTCTCCTCTTCCACAACTGAACGAATCCCACAGGACAATGCGAGCATGATTTTAGAATTTGGTTTATTTCATTCTGCTTTCATTTCCAAGCTGAGGAAAAAACCTATCAGCGTTACATGGAATGATGGAATCATTCTGCCATTGACCAATGAATCATGTCAAGTTCATTTGAATGAGCCACTTTCAGGTTAAGTGAAACATATTTTCCTGAGAACGTTCAGTTTAAACAAAAATGATGAGTTTACTTTTATCAGAATGGGTCATCGACATGCTGTTTTTTCAAAAATGTGAGGAAGTGGCAGTGGGAAGTGGGAAGTTCAGTAAACAAAGGGGCATTGGTGTCAATCTTCCTGATATACATATATATTTATTTATATATATATACTGTATATATATACACTACGTGGCCAAAAGTATGTGGACATCCAAACATCACACCCGTATGTGCTCGTCGAACATCTCATTTCAAAATCGTGGGCATTAATATGTAGTTGGTCCCCCCTTTGCTGCTATAACAGCCTCCACTTTTCTGGGAAGGATTTCCACTAGATGTTAGAACATTTTTTTTTTTTTTTTTTTTTTTTTTTGTATACAAGATCGAGGCTCGTGAAAGAGCGAACATTTATCACACAGAAAGACAAACCGACAAACCGACACATAACCGACAAACCGACACATAGAACAAATAACATCGGGAGCGGTAGACAAGATGGGGAGAGAGGGGGAAGGACACAAACACAACATTTTAGAGCAGGAACCGAGAGACATGGAGACATCGAGAGATCTGTGGGAGGGAGAGGGCTTTGGGGGGGAGGCATGGGAAAGGGGGTGGGAGAGGCATAAAACATATGGACACTGCCAGGACTACCAGGAAAGAAGTTGGAATTACAAACAAGGTGGATCTGGGGTGAATTAGTGGGGGTAGAAAAGATCAAGGTTTTGGATGGGGGAAGATAAGAGATGGTGGTGAACAGCTGTTTTAAAGACCTGGAGGGAGGAGTGGGATTGAAGGGAGTGTGGGAGTTTGTTCCAGAGGCGGGAGAAAAGAGGAATGAAGGAGTGAAGGTGAGCAGAGAGCCGAGATTTCGGCAGTTTAACCATCAGAGGCTTGCTGGCAGATCTTGTGTGACCTGTAGGAATATTTGGGGGACAGAGCACAGAGAGAGCTGGGGGAGCAAGGCCGGAGAGGAGTCGGTAGAAGACGGAAAGACCACCAACCTGCCTGCGGTGAGTGAGTGAGAGGCCCTTGGAGTTAGCTTCATCACGGGAGATTCCAATGATTCTGAATGCTTTGCTTTCAACAGCGTGAAGACGAGCTAGGTGTGAGGCAGGAGCACCAGCCCAGAGGGGAGAGCAGTATTCCATTGAGCTGCGGATGAAAGCCTTGTACGTGGTGAGGAGCTCAGGTGTGCCAAGGAAGGACTTCGCACGACGGAGGATGCCCAGTCGGCGACTGGCTTTGCAGGCCAGCTTGGAACATTGCTGCGGAGATTTGCTTCCATTCAGCCACAAAAGCATTAGTGAGGATGGGCGATTTGGCCTGGCTTGCTGTCGGCATTCCAATTCATCCCAAAGGTGTTCGATGGGGTTGAGGTTAGGGCTGTGTGCAGGCCAGTCAAGTTCTTCCACACCGATCTCGACAAACCATTTCTGTATGGACTTTGCTTTGTGCACGGGGGCACTGTCATGCTGAAATAGGAAAGGGCCTTCCCCAAACTGTTGCCACAAAGTTGAAAGTACACAATCGTCTAGAATGTCATTGTATGCTGTAGCGTTAAGATTTCCCTTCACTGGAACTAAGGGGCCGAGCCCGAACCATGAAAAACAGCCCCAGACCATTATTCCTCCGACACCAAACTTTACAGTTGGCACTATGCATTCGGGCAGGCGGCGTTCTCCTGGCTTCTGCCAAGCCCAGATTCGTCTGTCGGACTGCCAGATGGTGAAGAGTGATTGAATACTCCAGAGTCCAATGGCGGCAAGCTTTACACCACTCCAGCCGACGCTTGGCATTGTGCATGGTGATCTTAGGATTATGTGCCGCTGCTCGGCCATGGAAACACATTTCATGAAGCTCCCGACGAACAGTTGTTGTGCTGACTTTGCTTCCAGAGACAGTTTGGAACTCGGTAGTGAGTGTTGCAACTGAGGACAGATGATTTTTACTCGCTTCAGCACTCGGCGGTCCCGTTCTGTGAGCTTAGGTAGCCAACCACTTCGCGGCTGTGCTGCTGTTGCTCCTAGACGTTTCTACTTCACAATAACAGCACTTACAGTTGACCGGGCAGCTCTAGGAGGGGAAAAATTTGACGAACAGACTTGTTGGAAAGTTGGCATCCTATGACACACAGTGCCACATTGAAAGTCACTGTGCTCTGCAGTACAGCCCATTCTACTGCCAATGTTTGTCTGTGGAGATTGCATGGTTGTGTGCTTGATTATATATACCTGTCAGCAATGGATGTGGCTGAAACAGCCGAATCCACTAATTATAAGTGGTGTCCACATACTTTTGGCCATGTAGTATATATATACGTGTGTGTGTATGTATACTTATATAATATATATATATATATATATATATATATATATATATATATATATATATATATATATATATATATATATACATATATATATATATATATATATATATATATATATATATATATATATATATATATATATATATATATATATAGATAGATAGACTGTGTATATATATATATATGTATATATATATATAGATAGATAGATAGATATATAGATATATATGTGTATGTGTGTATCCTTCTCGTCCATCACTCCAAAACCATGAAACCTCGCGGCCCCAAACTTTGCATGCATACTTCTTGACCTCCAAGGGATTGCAGGAGTGAGAACTGGGTGTTTGGGTTTGTTTCTGAAGATAATTTACGATATCAAGCTTACCTTTGGTCAGCTTCATTCAAGTCGCTCAGCTTGGGTCTTATTCTTATTTCGCGTCTTAGTTCCGCCATTTTGTCCACTCACCTAAAGTATGCCTTGCCACAGAACAACTCGGTTTCTGTACAATAAAGCTTCATATCTATGAATGATAATATAGCTGATGTTCATACATATGAATCACTTTATTACTGTATACATTGCAATGCTTATAAACGCCAGTGTTTGTGCCTTATTTCATTTCCGCAAACTCGGAAAACATTACGGAGAAACAATCTGCTTCTGATAATTATTCTTTGTCTTCTTCTTCAAACTCTCCCCTCCCCCCACCCCCATGTGCCTGTGGTGCAACGTGCAAAGTGGTGCCTCACCTGCTAAATATGTTGTACTATTTTATTTTCCCACTCGCAATTAATTAACCAGCAGGATCAATGTGAAGGCTTCTGCAGCCGAGCCTGGGTACTCTGTGGGGAAATCTCCGTCGTATCCTTCCCTTCTGTGTGCTATGGAATAGGTAGATGAGGAAAATAACTGTTTGAGCTCTTTTAGTTATGGACTGGGTAATTACTGATCCGCTGGTCTGCTCCTGGCTCCCGTTTGGGTCCAGCACCCTTGTCAGCTCGTCCACCTCCCTGTCTGGAATTCCACTCTCCACCAGATTTGTAGACTCCTTGTTGAACACAGATAGGCTGCCTCTGTCACCAACCAGACTTGTGAACCATGGATCAGACCGAGACTCCAGACACCAGACTTAATCGTTGAAACCATATCTCGACTTGTAGACTTGTACACTCAGACCCATGAACCGTAGACTGTAGACGTAGTCTAGTAGGAAGACTAGGTCCCCCTGCACCCCCCGGAGATATACTTCTAATCAGTGTTTCTAGATTGGAAAAAATGTGTAGAAAATGACTAGCTATGGCCCCAAGCTGAAAAAATGTCCCACATACCATTTTTATGCAAATTACTGCTGCCATTATCAAAAAAAACGATTTTTGACATATCTCAGCCAATATTGCAGATAATTGAAAAATGAAGGTGTCTAGACCCATGTTTTGAAGGGCATAGATCATGATAGAACTATTCATAACATGATTACATGTGTCTATGGTATACTAGTATGCATATTAATGCTGTAATTACAAAATAATCAGTTTTACAAATGATAAGGATACGTTAATACTGCAGATAACTTAACATGGTACATAAGGGGTCTAAACCCAGGTATTTTCAAGGTTAAATGTCAACAAGATGCTCCTGAGTCTTGCATAGGGGCGGGACATTGGCAGTAACATTGGTACCACTCAACTTTTCTTCCCACCATTGACTTTGTATTGCGAGAGATTTTCACTTGCTTATTTAAAGGTTTCTCACCCAGCCCACGTAAAATCTACCAACTCCTGCTGTTAACTCCCAAACATATTTTTTTATGTTATCCAATCACAGTGCAGAAATGACAGACTAGAGATCCAAATTAGTGCTGCTATAGCTGCCATTTTACATTTCCATCCATGTAACATGCGCGCTCGCGCGCTCGTATCAATTGGTAATGTCGCGCGCTCGTATCAATTGGTAACGTTGATGTTATTGAATACCTCAGTTGAAAGTTCAGTCTTCCATTCCATCTGTGTGTTGTTCTTGGTATTCATCCTCCAATCTAGCCAGGTAAGATGCTAACTATAATGTTACTCACACTCTTGACTTCAGTTTCTGCATGAAATCATAAACAGGCAGAATAACAGCTGAGCCAGCTAGCACCATGTTAGCTAACGTTAAAGCTAGCCTCATCTATGTACAGTATGTTCCTAATGTCGGTGTAACTTAAACTTTTGTTAATGCCAAACATGAGACATATCTGTTGACTTCTGTATATGAATTGAACCAGAAAGAGGCACGACAGCTGAGCTAGCTACAGTAACTTAGCACAATGTTTCATTGGCCTAGATAGCTAACGTTAGTGTGGAAGAATTTAGATGTTTTAGCTATTAGCACTTTTGATGCCACTAAACATGGTTTAGTCAGCTAAAAAGTACCCTAGTGTAGAACATGACTCAGAACCTCTGTTACCTCACTGAAAACTCAGAGCCTCCTTTCACAGGCACTTTTAACATCATTCGTGATTTCTTATTTGTCATTTAACAGTGATGGTAGACATCGACAGCAAGCATGCCCAAAAGAAAACGGAGTGTAGAACCTGCAGCCCAAAGCTCTCCTCCTACATGCATCCTTCATGTACCATCCATGTCTGATCATGGGGATTTCACGCCCCTCCGTAAAATTAAAGGATCTGCTTCAGAAAAACTGCAACTGCTTCAAAAGATCCGGGATAGACGTCTCAACCAACCGCATGACTCCCCATGTCGTATGCAATCAGTATGTGATCAGATCCCGGCAACTCTTCCTGATGACCTAGAAAGAGTAGGATATCACAGCAAGTGTTATAAGCACTTTGTCCGCCACTTTCATCGTCTGGGAGATGATACAGAACCAGGGCCATCAACCTCATCATGGCATCACTCTCCTCGTAAACCAGGAGGTTCTGCTGAACCCATCTTCCCGCCAGAGTGTATATTTTGTGAGAAAGTTGAGACCAAAGATGCTCATCGCAATACTGAGAGGCCTACAACCTTCCCATCCTTTAAAAACAAAGAAAATGCATGGGAGCAAATCGAAACACGGGCTGAGAAAATGGGTCTCTATCGACTCCATCGAAAGGTGAAAAACAAAGACCTCTTTGCATGTGAGGCCAAACACCATCCGTCATGTTTTAAAGCTTTCCGCACAGCATTCTACAACTATGAGCGTGCGATTCACAGAGCCGAAGCACCAAAGGAGCAGGCTTGCATGTCAGCCGCCCATGAAAAGGCATTCAACTCAGTACTGGAACACATTCAAACCCAGGTCATCCAGCAGAATAAAGTTCTACAGCTTTCTTCCTTGCGCTTGCTCTATGTCGAGGAACTGAAACTGAATGGATATGAGAACTCAAATTATCGGTCAGAGAAACTACTGAAACGCCTACAGAATGACCCAATCAAGGAGCATATCCACTTCACGAAGGTTGATCATGACAAATGTGATGTCATTTCTTTCTGGCTTGTGCACAGCTCAAACATAACAGTTTCCAATGCTCTCGCACGAGCATTCACACTCGGAAGCACAAACAAGAACCAAAATGTTGCCCTCCAACTTCGCCAGGGTATTCTACAGGCTTTCAGAGAGTGTAAAGACCAACCATGGCCACCAACAGCTGAAGACATGGAGCTCAATCCTGAAGACATCCTACCTCCAGACCTTGTCCGCTTTCTCAGCGTGCTAATGACTGGCAAGGAGGGCATCGAGACAGAAAAGGTGAAGCGTCTGGTCTTCTCCATTGGACAAGATCTGTGCCGTGCAGTGTCAGATGGAAAATGGAAGTTACCAAAGCACATTCTCCTCTGTGTGACTGTAAGGCACCTGTTCCGAAGCAAACAGCTCACCACAATACTACACAGGCTTGGACACTCTGAGAGCTACGATTTCGCCTTGGAGTTGGAAACTGCTCTCGCCAAGGTCCTGGATGAAGTCTCAACTTATCGTACACCACAAATTGTGACAGGAGAGGGCAACCTTGTATTCCACTGTGAGTGGGACAACTTGAATAAAACCACTACCAGTGTGCACGGCAGCAACATTGTAAACAGTGCTGGAGGAATCATGGTGCAGGAGGTCAAGCCCGGGTTCGAGAGCAGCAAGGACCGAATGCTACCTACCATCAATAGGTCACAACAGCGTAGCCTGAAGGTCGACACACCAAAAACTCTCCCACCCTTGCACTTTACTCGCGTTGGCCCGAAGTTCCCTGAAGGCTCATCATTCACACCGCCAGCAGAGAATGACACAGTCTATGCCACTACGATGCAAGAGTACTACATCTGGCTCTTCATCAGATACATCGGAAGCTGTGGCCTGCAGCCTGTGCCTGGGCTAGGGGGTTTCACCTCTGCAACTGGTTCTCCCCCACCCAGCAAATCAACAGTCGACTACTGCACGCCTATCCACCAACCGATCACAGACAACGCAGTTGTTCGTGAGCTACTGAAGCGTTCCGAGGCAGCAACTGCTGAGGTGGGTCAGAGATGGGTCCTGAATACATTTGATCTGGGTGTCTGCATGAAAGCCCTTCCCATCATCTGGCGCTGGCCAAATGAATTTGCTAGTCATGTAGTAACGATTGGACCCTTCCACACATCCATGAACTACATCGGGATGCTCACTGGACACAAGATGCGTGGTTCTGGATATGCAGAGATTCTCTTTGAGGCACAACTAGTAACAAGTGGATCTCTCAAAGGTGTTCTCAGTGGAAAGGCCTACGCAAAGTCCCTCTTTTGCCTCAAAACAGTGTGTGAGGCAATGGAGAGGCTGTTGATGGAGAGATTCACTGAGGAGGAGAACATCATGATCTCTGACCCTGCTGTGCTTCTCAGAATGACCCAGTCTTGCAACCGAGAGCACCTCGATGAAGCCCTCAAAGACCCCTCAACTCTACTCCTCATCAAAAAGTACCATGCCTTTGAGGAAAAGGTGCGCAAGGGCCACCTGGGGAAGACAGCTGCCTTCTGGATGTCGTTCATTCGGTGAACTGGGTGACAACTGGGATGCCAACCCTGAGGTGGAGAGGCAGTTAGAAAAATTCACCTGTGTGATGTACGGCCAGAGTCGCGAGTCATCAGTGGACATTGTCCGTGCCAAGCTGCTACGAAAAATGGTGGGAGAGGACAAGACCCTCACATCCAAGTCCAAGGTTGATCTGGCTCGCCTTCCTCCATGCCAGTCTGCCCTGAAGCCGCACATCCAGCGTGTGAACCACCGCGTAGCATTGTACAAAAGAGCCGATCAACCTATCATCGAAAAGCCAAAACCTTATGAGGAGCAAGGATGGATAAGGACTGATGAAGGACTGTTGAAACCAATGTGGTCCAGTGGTCCCATCCTACCAACCTCACTGGTGGATCTTCTGAACACAGGAGAGCACGAAGAGGAGGAGGAAGAGGAAGGAGAAGAAGAGTTTGACTCTGACGATTTCGATGAAAATGATGATGACTGACTCAGTGTAGAATCACTAATGCTAATGATGTTTATCTAAAACAAGCAAGAGAAGAGTGGTCACATTGAGTGCTAGGACTATTTTGACAGTTGTAATATTTAGAAAAATAAAACTTTGTGTTAACGTCTGTGTAGACGGACCTTAATATGAGTCTATTATTTCGTAAAACTGTGATTATTTTGTAAATAAAGCACTAATTAGCATACTAGTATACCATAGACACATGTAATCATGTTATGAATAGTTCTATCATGATCTATGCCCTTCAAAACATGGGTCTAGACACCTTCATTTTTCAATTATCTGCAATATTGGCTGAGATATGTCAAAAATCGTTTTTTTTGATAATGGCAGCAGTAATTTGCATAAAAATGGTATGTGGGACATTTTTTCAGCTTGGGGCCATAGCTAGTCATTTTCTACACATTTTTTCCAATCTAGTAACACTGATTAGAAGTATATCTCCGGGGGGTGCAGGGGGACCTAGTCTTCCTACTAGACTACAGGCTCATGAACCAGAGACCAGACCCAGACTGTAGACTCGACACAGACTGACTGAGTAATCGCTGGCTGATGACTGCCTTTTATCTGTCTGGAGAGGGGAGGGGCTAGGCGGGGGTTGGGGTTCATGCCCCACCTCTTCCTGTCTTGGCTTCCAGGGGCAAGCATCATGTGCCCCACCCCCCATTTGGCCCTGTTGCAGGTCGCCCATTGGCCCAGGTGAGCCTCTTGCTGACATCATCCTCGCCATAAGTTTGCTGTGCTCATATTGTCAGTGCTCAGTGGTGTTCGAACTTGGCAACAGCTCGGAGCTCATCACTTAACATGGGGCGACTTATTTTGCTGCGTGTTTGTGGTGCGAATGTGCACTGGGAACCCAAATGGTATGGCAAGCAAGTGGAGGTTTGTGCTTGTTTGTAGGAAGTTACAGGAAAGTTAGCACACCTTTGCGCTACCCATCAGCCGTTGCCCACAGTTTTAAGTAAAGGCAGGTTCATGGGCATTTTCAGTGGTTGTGTGGTGAAGGTCTTGAATCTGTGGGATTGTGGTTAACTAGAGTTACCATATTTGATTTTCAAAAGGGAGAGCACGCAGAGGCCAAACTAGAACAATGCGACGGTGTCGCCAATATTCCTCCGCATAGTCCCACAACGGGTAGATGCCATCACTATGCATATGTATGGATAGGGGATCACGTCTGTAAAGTTTCGTGTTGATCGGATAAGGTTCGTTTTTCTATCCAAGATGGCTGCCAAACCACGTGACATATGACATCATTTTCAAACTATATGCAACAGTGCTGTTAGATGAAGATGATATTTGTAAAATTTCGCATCGATAGGGTGAGCGGTTTCAGAGATAATTATTTTATATTTTCCTTCAATCCAATATGGCTGCCAGACCATGTGACCTATGATGTCATAAATTTAATATTTCAATACAAATGGGTCATAGATCATGTGCATGCTATTTCAGATTTTGAGGATTAAGAATTCGATTAATACATTTTTTGGCTGGTATACCACTTCACCTATGATGTCATCATTATCATACCTTTGTTCCCCATTGGGAGTACTTGACAATGTGGCAAGTTTCAAATTTTTCCATTCAGCGGGTTCCGAGAAATAATTTTTATTATTATTTGCTTTTAATCCAAGATAGCTGCCATACCACGTGACCTATGACGTCACAATTATCATAAAAACATTCTGCATGCGTTTCACTACTACCCTGAAACTCTCGTCTCAATCAGACATATGCTTGCTGAGAAAAACGAGGTTTAGCCGGGACGGATGGACGGACGGACAACCCGAAAACATAATGCCTCCGCCGACAAAAAAAAGAATGGGGGGGGGGGTGGGGGTGTCTGTATCAGTACATCTACAAACTCATGCTGTATTAATGAACCTGTCTATTACAACATGATGGAGTAGTAGACTTGTACCAAGCTGTCCTGGTCCAAACATCACATAACTGGATTTTATCACCATAAGAAAATGTAAAAAAAAAAAGGTTTAACCATTTCAATAAAGTAAAATAAGTATCCCAGATCTTAAAATTTAACCCTTTGAAAATGGAAAATAAAAAATGGCAAAACCCGGCCATTTGTCAATATTTTAAAATCCCGGCCGGATGGAGATTTAAGGACCGAAAAAGAGAACATGTCCAGGGAAAATTGAATGTATGGTAACCCGAGGTTATGCAGTCAGGAACGAGCGAGGGTTATTGAGCATGGCGGTTAATAAAAGTGCGAGGTGGATTGATGTTTCTTGTTGTAGAGGAAGGTAGTTGTGATATGGTGGTGCAGAAATTGTTACTAGGTTGATCGTTGTTTATAGTTGTTGATGTGGTTGCCCATAGTGGTGGTGACCATTGGGAATTTGCGTGAGGATTAAAATGGGTTTTTGGCACAATATGCAGAGCTCTATTTCCACTGATTTTCCCCGTTGTTCTTCCCCCTTTCCTCTTGAATTGAGGAGGCCAGTGCCCGCACCAGAAAGATAAACAGAGGAAATCCCTACCTAATCCAACACGACGCATTGCCCCTTGAAACCCACTACACAGAACGGAGGCCTATCTGAACATTTCATAAGGAAATGACTAACTTGGGAACCTGAATGTTTTATGCCATTGCCTGGGGAATGATGGTTTCGCAGAACCGTCACTATACATGTACTAGCAGAAGTACCCGGCATTGCCGGGCGGGGGAGGAGAGGGGAGGGGGGGAGGGAAGGGGAACGGGAGGGAGGGGAGAAGAGGGGGGGAGGGGAGAGGGGAGAAGAGGGGGAGGGGGAGAGGGGAGAAGAGGGGGAGGGGGAGAGGGGAGAAGAGGGAGAGGGGAGAAGAGGGGGCGAGGGGGATGGAGGGGAAGGGGTGGGGGGAGAAGAGGGGGAGAGGGAGGAGAAGAGGGGGAGAGGGAGGAGAAGAGAAGGAGAGGGGAGAAGAGGGGGGGGAGGGGGCGGGGGGAGGAGGGGAGGGAGGAGGGGAGTGGGGGAGGAGAGAGGGGAGGGGGGGTAGGGTGGAGGGGGAGGGGGAGGGGGAGGGGAGGTGGAGGGGGAGGGGGGAGTCAAGTTGGAAGTCATTGTCGTCAATTGAATGTCGCATTTATTTTTTATTCCCTGTCAAATGGCATTGGTCCCGCATTCCGAACCAGGAAGTCGGAAGTCATTGTCGTCAAATAAATGTTTCACTCTCTGTCACATGCCGTTGGTCCCATGTCAATCGGATGAAGTTGAAAAATTAACGTTACAAAGTTTCTCAAGGACGTACTGATTCCGAATATGAAGTTTAAAAATTAACGTTCCGAAATACGCTGATGACGTCATAATTTTAAAACGCGAAGTTTTTTTAATTTTAAGGTGTGCTGTAGTTGCTCTGAGACGTACTGATTCCGAATATGCCTTTGGTTTTGCTCTGCGATGAGTAGTTCTCGAGTTGTAAGAGGACAAACAAACAAACAAACATACTTTACTGCTTTATATAGATAGATACAGTAGACAAATTGCTTGTTTTTCCTTCATAGACAGTTCTCTGGTCTTCATGTTGGTTTATGCCTCCTGACTCCAAAGGCAGACTCCATAGGCAGATTCCCAAGGCAAAAGCAAAGGCTAAAACCAAGACTAGACATTCGCAGCTCTTTTCATGTGTGAACAATCAAAGCAACAATAAACACCTGTCAGTCATTTGTTCTAATACTTATGCTTACTTAAAATGAGGGGACTGAGCATAAAAAGTGCTATTGTTCTACAATGATACAATATATATCCATAGAAATACCAGGAAAATAAAATCTGACCTTCCGTACTCTTGCCTCATATTCATCTTTTGATCTGAAATCCAAATTTCTTAAGTATATAAAAATAATAACAAATTTGACTTCACCGTTCCATTACTTTTGGAGGGCACTGTATATCCTTTTCCTGCCTCTCAATTTTATGATCATCCCATTCCCATGTGGAAATGAGCATTTTGTTGGACATAGGAGAGCTTTCTCCAGCACCTGCACATGCAGCACATTAAGGAAACAATAGAGAAATGGACATGGTACGCAGGATTTTAAACCTGTGATCCTGGCTTTATGAGCTGAGTGTGAAGAGGGAATGCCTCAATGACCAAACCGCTTGTGGGAAAGAAGAAGAGCCGGTCCTTTCACATCTTCAGATGCATATGGCTGCCAAGGCAGTTTTCCATTGGCATGGGGGAATTCTGGAAGGGTCGCCACTGCGACGCAGGATATTCCAATGGCTCGTTTTTCCCAGTAAGCTGGTACTCATTTTGCTGACTTTGGAAGGATGGCAGCCTGAGTCAACCCACCTGGTGTTATGTAACGGCACCACAGGGGCTCAAACTCAGGACCCTAAGATCTTAAGCCAGCTACCTTCACCGTTAAGGGATGTGCTACTGTTCTACACATCTTCAGATATGTGTGTGTGTGTGTGTGTGTGTGTGTGTGTGTGTGTGTGTGTGTGTGTGTGTGTGTGTGTGTGTGTGTGTGTGTGTGTGTGTGTGTGTGTGTGTGTGTGTATGTATGTGTGTGTGTATGTATGTGTGTGTGTGTATCCGTCTCCTCCATCACTCCAAAACCATGAAACCTCGTGGCCCCAAACTTTGCATGTGTACTTAACCAAGACCATAAGCCAAGACCAGGCTCACTGGTTGGATAATTTATCGAAAATTTGGTCTTGCTTTAAAACCATTCAAATCACAACTTGTCCATTTGTTTTCTTCGGGTCACAAATTGGTTTCATCGCCTTCCGTGAAACAACCGAACACTTCCTTATTGGAGCTTGATTTGTGCGCGAGGTCTGTGTTTTTTTTCACCCTGTATGATCGAGAGGCTTTTTCTCAAATCTCGGTATCAAGCAGGTTGCTCAAAAGGTTCAACGGGGAAACTGTGTGGCAGCAACCTTCGTCAATTCCTGAATGACGCCACTTGACTAGGCCTGGTGTTCATAGTGGGCGGCGATGACATTATTTAAATAAATAAATAAACGCACACAGTCAGACGTTATGATCAAAAATAACTACATATACACTCTTACATAAATCGTTACTTCATGGACGTTTTGTCAAGCCAATCTTTTAATAATATTTTCGATATTATTTTTAAAAATTCATCACTATTGTTGAATTAATTTTACTATTAAACAAAAGTCAGCTGATCTGTTATATTATCCGATATGCAAATTTTACTGCTACCTATATCCATAAGTAATACAGCAATGCAAACACTACCTCTGCTTGGACTAATTTTCTTGAATGGTGCAACCAGAATGGTACTCGCTAGAGCGCAAACCTCCGCCAGGGTGAACACTTTACGTTTTGTATCCCACTGATAGGCCGGATCTGGATTCGGACCTGAACCAAAATGCAATCGGCTTGTTCTTGTCACCTAAACAACTCGTCCACCAAGTTTCGTCCGAATCCGTCCGGAAATTTTTGACATATCGTGCTCACAGATAAACAGACAAACTCAGGTGAAGACAACCTTTGGTGGCGGAGGTAATAACTTTAACGTTTTAAATGAGTAATTACAGTTGTTTTATTTTCTTCTACGCGAGACCACAGACTTTACTCATCAACTCTCGTAAGTCCGGTCGACTGATAGTGAAGCAAGCTTGACCTCGCTGAAGAAATTTTAATTCGTTCAATTTTGGTTGTTCGGTTTTTGCTCAGGACTTTTTCAAGTTGCACAGTAAATAGTGCGGAGCGCTTTTTTATCATATGTGCACACATTGTGCATCAGTGCACGATCAAAGGGTATTCATGAAGCTTCAGAAACTGCAACTCTATTCGCGAAGCCTCATCTCCCTGAACGTGCTAATGAAGGCAACTCTTTTGGTAACTAGATGGTATTCATAGAATACTTACCCTGCGCAGTCAACTTATTGCGAGCCAACTCTTGTTTTTGAACATTTTTTGTTTCTTTGATCCAATATGGCTGCCAGACCACGTGAGCGATGACATCATAAATTTATATTCTCTAAATAATTGTTGCATAGATCACGCTCAATACATTTCAAACTGGTCCGACTAAGCGTTGTCCCTGTCGAATTATGACTTCATAATTATGGCACCAATGACGTCATCGTTAACAACCCCTATTCCCCATATGGAGTTATTTACAATGAGCCACGTTTCAATTTTTTCCATGTAGCGGTTTAGGAGATGAAGAGGTGCAACGTTTTTCGTTTTTTCCAAGATGGCGCCTGTACCACATGACCTATGACGTTATGATTATAAATTAAAATTTTCTAAAGGAGGAGGCGCTCCTATGGTGAAAATTTCGTGTCCATCAGACCAACAGTTGCTGAAAAAAATTAATGATTGGATGGATAAGTGTTGTACTTGTCGAATAATGACGTCATAACGAAGGCACCGATGACATAATCGTTAACATATCTTATTCCCCATGGGGAGTCGGTGACACATGAGCCAGGTCTCAATTTTTTCCATGGAGTGGTTTCAGAGATATAGAGGTGCGAATTTTTCCCAAGATGGCGCCTGTACCACGTGACCTATGACGTCATAATCTTTCAAATATTCTACAGGAGGATGCCCTCCTTTGGTGAAAATTTCATGTCAAGTGGACCAATGGTTGCCAAGAAAATGAATTTTTAAATGCAGACACGTACGGCACATGTAGGCAACTGAATGCTTAACCACGCTTTTCGCTTCGCGAGCACAGTGTAACAATGCACATGTCATCAATGTCATCTTGCGCGTGTATTGTTGGGTTTGGCAGATTTCAGCTTTCAGCGACTGAGCTATCCATTGGAAATTGTCACAACTTTGTTTAGACAGCGAACGGATCAAACATCTACTGTACTACATACTACTACTAAGAGTTCTTTAATAGGCCCAACTACTCCCACCTTCTTGGGTCAGTTGCGGATGGTTTGACGCAAGTATTTTAGGAATCTACTGGTGAGGCTGATGTTCGACTGAAGGCGGCAGGAATTTGGAACATGGCCAGGGTGGGGGCCGCAACTCGCCTACCCGTGGCATGTGCCAGCGTCAACCTGTGCTATCAGATGGGAGACCCACCTTCACATTCATTAACTGACGATAGCAAGGGGATACCGACCTCATAACTTCCAACTAATGCTAGCACACAGGACACCAAGTTTAACATCCTTCCGATGGACAGGGCACACGTTGATTGATGCTTTGCCTGCAAAACACCAGGATGGCGGTTTATAGCTGGATCGAGATTCGAACCCTGGTTAGAGCACTCACTGTGAATGTGCTACCTCTAGGTTATCCTGCCAACCTGAGCTAATGGAGTGAAGAAGGAAAAGCAAAACGAGAAGCTTTTCGATTTTTTTTTTTCCCCAAAGTTTTATATTGTTATCGACGGTTAAATTTTTTTCTTATATTTCATCCAATAAATCGATCCTTTTAAAATCCCAGTTATGTTTTTATTTATTTTTGAAGAAAAGTAGAAGCAAAACGTGTTTAAAAACCTTTGAAAACATCGAAATGTGGTGAAGCCTTATTTCAAATACTCTGCGCACTTTCACTCGGTGGTTTTACAGCTTTGTTTGTGTTTTGATTTTTACTTTTACCCATTTTTAAGGCAACAGTCATGTTAAGATTACACGGAAGTTAAACCTTTAAGTGTTGCGTGCATTTTTGGTTGCTTCATTTTCAGAAGTTTGTGATAGCGATAGGCAGGGGATCAGCGCAGAGCAAACGCATTTTTGCTTCCTGGTTTTGAGCTACTGACATTCAAGGTGAAATTAAGCAATGTGAAAATGCACAAGAGAAGATTGGGTGAAATATCTATTCTGAATGTATTTTTTACCTCCGTGACCGAAGGTGGATTTAGGTTATGTTTTCACCCCTGTGTTTGTTTGTTTGTCCGTATGTTTGTCTATCTGTGAACAGGATATCTCAAAGGATTGTGGACGGAATCAAACAAAATTTGGTAGAGAGGTTGGGTATGTGACAAGGACGAATTTATTAGATTTTGGTGAAGATCCGCATCTGCATCTGGATCTGAGAATTTTTTATGTGAATCTTGTCCATTGAGAGATTGGGAGAAAAAACAATGTATAATCACGATATCTCAGACTTCTGGACGGATGCGGACGAAATTTGGTGGACAGGTTAGGTTTGCGACAAGGACAAATCGATTTGATTTTGGTGAAGATTTGAATCTGGATCCAGATCAAATAACTTTTTAAGTTATTCTTCACCATTGAGTGATCGGGCTAAAACTGATACATAGCATGATATTTCAAAAAGCTATGTATGGATTTGGATAAAACTTTTTGGACAGTTTGAGTCTGTTACAAGGACGAATTGATTCAGCTTTGGTGAAATTCCGAATCCGGATTCGGATATGAGAATTTATAAAATTCTTTAAGTGATTCTTCACCATTGAGAGACGTGGCCAAAAACGATACATCGCATGATATTTCAAAACTTTGTGGATGAGTTGGATGGATGTCAAGAACAAGCCGAGTAGATTTTGGTTCAGGTCCGAATCCAGATTCGGCCTATCGGTGGATATAAAGAACCGTCGATACGTACGAAGAAGGCGGTAATGAGGTGGGACACGAAAGGTACCCTGAAGTGGAGGCTATTGAATTGTAGACAATATAAGGCAGATTAGACAAATGCGCAGTTGAGCTGTCATGGTTTACAGGGTTGTTGTGGACTTAATTGAAGAAGTAAGTTGTCAGGTATAGAAAAGAGAACGCCAGGACTTGTGTTTTCTGTCCAATCACTTGACTTGAAATACAAATTAAAGAAATTACAATTTCCTTTTTTCTTTTGTGAAGTGATTGCAACGGGGTGTGATTGATATGTGATTGCAACTACGACCAGGTGCAAAGGTAATTCATTCAGTCAGAGATGTGGCACAATGGATGGAATCAGCGGGACATTGATCGATATACACGAACCGCAATGGGAAGCACCGAGAAGCTGACGTTTCAGGCATTGATCCTTCCTCCGACACGAGACCTCTAACACAAGCCTTAACAAGCAAAACTAGTTCTTCAATCGAAAGAGATGAAGCATTTGTTTTTACCACGGCTTCCAGAAGAGATTTAACCACAATTTTGCAAAGTGAGTTTTAGTTTAGTGCGTTCATTGGCTTGGCTTAGCATGGCTTGCTGTTCATTGGCTTAGCCTGGTGTTGGCTTAGCGGTTAGGGTGCCGGCTTGGGATCCTAGGATCCTGGGTTCGAATCCCGGTCGATCGCTGAATTAACGCCAGGGGGGTTGACTCAGCCTGTCATTTTTCTGAGGTCGGCAAATTGAGTACCAGTTCACTGGTAATTCCCTGCGTGTCGCAAGAGGCGACTAACATGGTTGGTGGCAGGAAGGGCATCCGGCCGTCAAATATTGCTTCAAAAAAAGGGGTCCACGGTGCCCGAAAAAGGCCAACCCCCGCTCTGTGGGGAAAATGGCCTTAAAAGGCGGTTCTTCATTCCCCCTGCTTGTTGTGCCCAAATGTGATCCCACTGCTCCATCACGAGTACATTGCCTTAATTTTCATCCCCTATCATCTCCATTAGCCTAGATATCGTATGTAAAGGGAAGAAAAAAAATTAACTTTACTAGCAGATTACCTGCGTTATGGACGATCTTGTACCAAGCATGCAACATGGTCTTCTGACCCATTTTCTTTATCTGGGCAGTGTATAGGCAACTGGCAGCTGCCTCAATCACTCCCGAAAAGAAAAGAAAATAACCCGGGTTAAGTAAATGAAGCAAAAACATGACTGTTGCTTATAATTCAAAACATCTCACTGCACTGGATAACATGGGGACAGGATTACAGCACTGTAAATGTTGGGTACGTGTAATACCCTCTCCCACCTGGAGGGGGTGCTACACGATACACACTTGCACGGAGAACCATCCTCCCTCCCCATTCCTGCATTCCCCAAGATCACCGGCAAAGATAAAAACACCCTTCTACACTAATTGGGGTCATGCTGATCCTATGTAGAAAATCTGGATGTAATCGGCCCAGAACTGGAGGAGGAGTAGCGTGACAAACACACACACACACACACACACAAACAAATGCAAACCGGTCTGTGAATTATAGTAAGGATAATTAGTTCTCCATGGAAGGTAAAAAAATATATACACACACACACATTTCACCTTTTCTTCCTATTATATTGCTTCGCCACCCTTCCTCCTTCCCCTTTCCTGACCTGCTCTTCTCTTCCTTCCTTTCCTAACCACCCATTCACTAATGAGCCAAGTCCTATTCGCTGAGGATTTCCCTCTAATCGAGGGATATTTGTTGTCAGGGATTCAAAAGGAACTCCTGTCAAATGAACAACCAACACCGTTGTTTTAGGGCTTTTTACCCTGGCTTTGCCTTCCTCGGACACCCATTACCAGTCCTATAAGGTCCTAAGAACAGAGGGGCAGCAATGTGTAATAGTTTGGATCAATCGCATTACATCTCACATTTTTGCTTGGCCTTCCCCAATAATTTCTCTTACTCATCGACCCATAGAAACCAGAGTCGAGAGCCTTGTTTGAATCCCAGTTAATCTCTGGTTCGACCAGAGAACCTTTAGGTTGATGTGATGTCATCTCTCCTCGTGGTCTTTCTCCATTGCATTATATACTCGCGGTTTTCATCGGGCCTACTCACCATTGTGCTCTTAGTGCGATAATGAAGTGGTGCGTCGAAACCTGAAGCAGCCATGACATAAGCCCTGGCCTATTTTAATCCTTTTCTCCAACGTGACTCATTCTCCAACTGTGCTTGTTGCAGGGAAGGCTTCCAGTGCGGTGGATGGCAATCGAATCGCTCAACTACAGCGTCTATACCACCAAGAGTGACGTGTGAGTTTTTACTTCTTCTCCACCTAATGTCCCCGAAGTTTCATCTTTTTTCCAAATGCACTGTAATATGGCACAGACTTTTTTGGTGCTCTGAACACAGACTTATGTATAACACAGTTATGGCACAGACTGTAGAGCTGCAAATGGGTAAATTGAGTGAGTCATAAGTTCAGGGAATGCGAGGAACTGAAAAGGGACTTTCTTTGGCAGAGGGAAAAGGATATAAAAGCTGTGCTTGCTTTTTTTTTTTCTTTTTTTTTTGTATACAAGATCGAGGCTCGTGAAAGAGCTAACATTAATCACACAGAAAGACAAACCGACACATAAAACATATAACATCGGGAGCGGTAGACAGGATGGGGCAAGAGGGGGAGGAACACAAACACAACATCTGAGAGCAGGGACATCGAGAGATCTGTGGGAGGGAGAGGGCTTTGGGGGGGGGGGGAGGCATGGGAAGGGGGAGGGGGGGGGGGGGTGGGAGAGGTATAAAACATATGGACTCTGCCAGGACTTCCAGGAAAGAAGTTGGAATTTCAAACAAGGTGGATCTGGGGTGAATTAGTGGGGGTAGAAAAGATCAAGGTTTTGGATGGGGAAAGATAAGAGATGGTGGTGAACAGCTGTTTTAAAGACCTGGAGGGAAACCTTTAAAGACCTTTGCTGATGAAAAGGTTGATAGCCATTTTGGAGCCATCTATTTATTATGTAAGCACATTACTGTTCTAAATACTTTTGTTGCTCTCAATTAATCTCACCTTGTGGCTTTGGCACAGGAGCCCTTTTGGGTCAAGTCGATCACGAACTGGTTGGCCAGGTACAACGCTGGGTGATTTGGGCAAGAATTTGTAATTTGGCCAGGGTGCCAGAGCTAACTTAACTGGCCTATTCTTTGAAAAAGAGACCATGGGATATTTAACATCCACCAGCTGATGCTAGTATATTGGAGTCCTGGTGTAACGTACAATTTGAGGAACAGAGCACTTTACGATGCATCACCCTACAACAACCAACCACGGTGCCCGGAAAAATGGCCTCTAAAGGTGTTTGTTTTTTTTGTTGTTGTTGTTGTTGTTTTTTACCCTACAAGCGAAGCACCAGAATGACAGTTCACAGTAAAGTCGAGAATCAAAAGCAGAGAAGACAGCACAGAAGTAACCTCGGTACCATTATGTCAGCTTATTATTATGTATGTACAAAGGGGATTAATTTATTCAAGGAAGAGATGGGAGGATGATGGGAGAGAAAAGGAAGGGGAGGAAGCAGAGAGAAAGGGGTGGAAAAAAAAAAAGGGAAATCAATTTTGGGAGAGACAGCAGTAAAGGAAGTACAGTGATGAGACTGTGTTGGGGTGGGGGGGGGGGGGGGCAGGGAGAGAGGTCTGCTCTTATTGTTCTTCCATTGGTGTCTGTGGCTTATCATGGAGCATTATACATCAATGTGTGAAGGAAGGTGATGTCAAAACGAAGGTATTGAACTGGGCACACATCAATATCGCAAAACCCATTAGGCCGCATTGTTTTGCTGCTGTCTCCATCATCAAAAGTGATCATGGGTTGTTATGACGAATACCTTAACTATCATTCATTGTTGACAATCGCTCATTTGATTGGCCTAAGATCTGTGAACAGACGTTCAAACATATCGCTTTGTGATTTATTTATCTTTCAATGACTCGAGATGCAGCCAGCATTGAATTCCCAGCCAAAAGATTTCCAAATTCATTTTGACAATCCGTGTACAGGATTTTGGTCCGGCTTTTTTGTACTTTTTTTGCTTGTGCTAATATTGCGCATGACCGATTGTTGGGAAAGCTCGAGTTTCTTCTCCATAGTTTTATCAGGACCTCAGCACGCACCCTATTGAGGCCTTTTATCGAGGGTCAGAAACAGTATTATTGATCGTTTACAAAGCGTTTGATATCGATCGCCATTGAGTGCACCACCGTCCACGCCCGCGAGCTGCAGTCGCCTTGTCTTGGTCTCTGCGGCAACATTTTCGATGTTATCACCCCCAGCGGCCGCAACCTCAGCCACGCCCACGCACATCCCGCCCCCGTGTGGACCCGAAGGCCGGAGGCTCTCAGCGACCGGGATGCTCTATCGACACCGCGCAGCACACACGACCGTTTTTATTTGTCCCTTTATCGTGGCGACCACAGGCATTGTGAGCCGACGAGATGAAGTTGTAAACAAACAACACCCACTTGTTTCCTCAGCAATTTTTGTTGTTTTCTCAGGGTTTCTTTTCTTAGTTTCGGGGTGATTGGCACGTGGGTGGAGGAGTCAAACAAGATGCTTGGAGTTAAAACCCTCAATGAGTTTAAAAGTTGCTTGTGGTCAGCAAAGGGATGAGACTTCTGCGATGGGCAGAGCAGTGAGTGCTGCCGCCCCGCTTACCAGATCCCAGTCGGAGAAACAATGACGTATTCAAAATGCGAGTTCTCTAGGCCTTTTGCGTTCCTTCGCTTGTGGAAGAGATTTCCAATGAAACCACATCTTTTTTGCCTGCACTCTTGCATCACTTCCGTAAAGGTGATTGCGCATGACATACGATGATGAACTTTCCACAAGAGGCTTTATAACGGGGCACTCATCCATTGTGTCCTTCCTTGTTCTTCATTTGCTAATGGTCCTGAATAATGGAACATCTGATTGGTGGATGAGAAATCACATTAGAGGACACTTTTTCTAGCAATGACATAATGAAGAAGAGTTTCATTTCAGTTCTTCCTTTTTGACCATTTCGCCATCACCTGCTATCATTCACATCATTTTTGGGTTGGGTGTTTGGTTTAATTCTGCTGTATTCCAGGTAACGAGTGCTGAAAAGTTTCATCTGCTGTTTCTCTCTCTCTCTCTCTCTCTCTCTTTCTCTCTCTCTCTCACTCTCTCTCTCGCTCTCGCTCTCGCTCTCTCTCTCGCTCTCGCTCTCTCTCTCGCCCTCTCTCGCCCTCTCACTGTCTTTTTCTCTTACCCTTTCTCTTTTTCTCACCTACTGAATGTGATTTTATGAAACTACCTGCATTGTACACCACCCCATTCCAATTCCATCTCCAGGCACTGCATGACGTCATCACCGCACACCAAAAGGGAGCACTCGGTTTTCACTCCGTTTGCTTGTTTGTTTGTTTTCTTGTTTTCTTGTTTGTTTGTCCAGGTGATATCTCAGCCATCCTTTGAGCTAGGAAGCTGAAATTTGGGCACAATACTGAACCTAATCAAATAATTGATTACTTACTTAATTATTATCGATTTATTAAGTACTTATTTATTTTCTTTCTCATCTGAGAAATTTCTGAGGCATCTTTTGAGTTAGGAAGCTGATATTTGGACATGGCAGTGACAAGTGATGTGGCTATAAAGGGTATTTTTGATTTATTGATTAACCTATTAATTGATTAATTATTAAATTTTTCAATGAATTACATAATGTTCCAAAAGTTACAAATTTATATGAAACATTAGGCATGTTATTGGCCAATTGATTAAGAAATTTATTATTTTACGATTATTATTTATTTATTTTAATTATGCAATTAATCAATCAATTATAATGAACACCGCTCCCTCCCAATTCCATCTCCATGTGCTGCACGGCGGCATCAACGTGCGCCGAAGTCTCCATGGCAATGTTGCGTGTTGGAGGATATGCTATTTATTTATTTGGCATGGAGCAGTGTACTTTGAATGTAACTCTACTTGTTACCACCTCTTTTAGCTGTTTTGCGTGAGTTTTGGGAAGCAGGATAACTGGATTGTCCTTTATGATAAATAATTAATGACTGACGCAAATCTGACTCCAATACTGCTGGTCAAGTGTCAACATATTGATTGCAGTGAGGAGGCAAATCAAATCCGACATTGCGGCATGCACGTTAATCTGGCTGTTCTGTGTCGTTTGTTTGGAGCGTCAATTATATATTTGACAATAGGACATCACAAACCTTGTACTGTGGCCCTAAATACCATGCCTGCAGTACAATATCCAAGTACCAATGGGATGTGGATCTATTCATCAGATGGCTAAACTAACAATTACTTTCATCACGTCGTCTCATGGATAATAATTTGTAACTGTTTACATGAGGAGTTGAAATTGCAAACTAGAACATTGAAGTGATTCTGGGACGTATAATCGATGCAAAAGAATTGTTGCTGTTTTCCGTGCAATTGTATACCGTGCAATTGTATACCGTGCAATTATATACCGTGCAATTGTATACCGTGCAATAATTGTATACCATGCAATTGTATACCGTGCAATTGTATACCGTGCAATTGTATACCATGCAATTATATACCGTGCAATTGTATACCGTGCAATTGTATACTGTGCAATTGTATACCGTGCAATTGTATACCGTGCAATTATATACCGCAGTGTCGTTATTTGTGGCGATAAGAAGGTCTCGTAATGTGTCATGTGTCCACATGCTGTGTGTATACGTACTGTAACTGCGTGAACTCAAATGCTGAACTGAAATATTACCATAAGGTTTATTTTTGTACATTGATGTGAGGATCTTAGCCTGGTGTTGGCTAAGCGGTTAGGGTGCCGGCTTGGGATCCTAGGATCCTGGGTTCGAATTCCGGTCGATCGCTGAATTAACACCAGGGGGGTTGACTCAGCCTGTCATCCTTCCGAGGTCGGCAAATTGAGTACCAGCTTGCTGGTTGGTAATTCCCTGTGTGTCGCAACAGGCGACTAACAGGGTTGGCGGCAGGAAGAGCATCCGGCCATAAAACATTGCTTCAAAAAGGGGACCACGGTGCCCGAAAAAGGCCAACCCCTGTTCTGTGGGGGAAAATGGCCTCTAAAGGTGGTTCATTGATGTAAGGCTAATGGAGAGGCTTTTACATTTACCACATCCAGGACAAAGACATGATTAGACATCAGTGTACGTTTTACGTGAATTACAAGGACTTTGGGTCGACGAGCATGGACAAAAGCATATAGTATTTGAACCTGGTTTCCATCCATAATAAGTCATGGGTTCAGTGTGGGAAGACTAACACATCAACCTGAACTGCTTTTTGAGTAGATTTTATCCCGGACAAATGTTAACTACATTTATATTCATTAACTCACTCATTTGTCTTGCAGAGCTCGAAGGCCTGTGTGTAAACCACAGAACAGTTGCTCAAAGTTTCCAACAATTATACCAACTAAGGGCAGAGCAATCTTCTTTTCAAACAGATATGAATTAAGATAACTAATATTTGCTTTAAAACACTACTCGGCCATGCTACTTGATTGTGCTTATCAGGACTGCCACGTCACGGCTACACAGAACCTTTGTGGCATTGAGTTTTTTTTTATGATTCGTACAAGTGGAAAAGTTTATCACTTCATGATGGTTCCATTTCCAAATACGACCCTCAGGACACAAAAAGTTCCAAGAAAGCTCGAATCCGTTTGACAATCGTGGTTGCAAATGGATATTCAATTGCAAGGTGTGTTTGATGACAAAAAGCAGAATTTGCAAAATGATCTTAAACAAGTCGACTGAGCGTTTGCATTGAATCGGGAATATTAATGGGAAATAAATTGCGATCTCGAGAATGTGATTGCCATAGGAGAGCTTCAAGGCAGACCTCAGATTTATTCGTGCAATATGGAATTTGATGACTTCATTACCTTGCACTCGTTTTTACGATGCTTACCACAAATGCGTTCGGAGAGTTTGTTTCCGCGGGTGTTCAGCTTTCTGTAATTGTAACCACAGGCAGAATGTGATCATGGGAGAAAAGAAAATACCGAAAGAGGTAGCAAAACAGCAAAAGGAGAAAATAGGGTTCATCCTTGGAAAAGGAGACCTGTGTGGAAAACAGGAAAGATTATGGAGCAGAAGTCCAGAGTTTGGGCGCATGTGTAGTGAATGCATGCAGAGATAAGGAAACCGGTCAGGAAGTGGCTGCTTTGTGCGAGAAGCCCTGTCACTGGCTCGCCCAGTGGGTCCTGCCTCCACCCTCCACCACTTTAACCCACTCACAACAGCTCTTCTTTTTTTCTCACTTGCAGTCCCTTTTCTCCCCCTTTCCTTGCTTTTCCACATCACGCTCTGATAGGGGGACCAGGCCTTCTGAATTAATGAGAACAATGACTCGACTGCCTGAAGGATGACGTTTGAAACTCCAAAAGGAAGGTTTATAGGAGCTTCCTGTGGATGCAACACAATCACCATCAGCACAGTGACACTCAACACTAATCATAGTGTTGATTTCAACGTAATCATAGGTCAACAGAGGGAAAAACAAAAATGTCTCAGGAATGAATGATAATGTGCAGAATATAATAGTCACGCCTCAAAAAAATTATTATCGGAGTGCTAAGATGTATCTGTTAAGTTAAGTAAGTGCTTGTAAGTATGTAACGTAACAATGGCGTTTGTGACAATCGCCGTAACAATGGTAATTTGAAACAATGGCGACGAGCCTGCAAGTATGTAACGATTTTGGAATAGTTGGACAATTCTTTGGGTGATTGATATATGGTGGTGATCAGATTCAGGAAAGTATTGATACTTTAATAGATTGGGCAGAGGATTGGCAACTGCAGTTCAACACTAGGTAAGGTGCTGGGGATGGGTAAGAGGAATAAGAATAGAGATAGCATCATGCAAGGGAAGTCATGAATGTAACTAAATGGGATGTAGGTAAGGCTAACAGGGTTTTAAGTTGTATTCATAGCAGGATAACTTAAATCAACAGAGGTAATGTTCACACTGGATAGGAATTTTATGTGTCATCATTTAGAATATTGTGTTCCGTTTTGGTCACCACATCTGAGGAAGGATATCGCTGTCATAGAGAGGGTTCAGCATACAGCTACGAGATTGATTGCAGGAATAGCTAAATTAAGTATGAGGGCAATTTGAAGGAGACAAGACTTTGTACATTGGAAAGGAGGTGATTGCGAGGGAATCTGATGGATATGTTCAAGATAATGAAGGATGCCGACAACATAGGTGAAATGGAGTTTTTCAGCAGAGTGGAGAGTGTTAGGACTGTGGCCATAGCAAAGAAAATGAAAGTTAAGACAATTTTAAGGCAGGGGTAAGGCAACAAGGGTAAGACAGTAATAAGGCAAGGGCCATTCACTCAGAGAGTAGTTAATACATGGAATCGTTTCCCTAGAAAGGTAGTGACAGCAGAAATAGTAGATAAGTTTAAATTGGAATTGGACAGATACCTGGAAGCATTGGAGATATAGGGTTACAAGGATATTGGCAGGATTAGTGGGAAGCTTCAGTTAGTATGTGTGATTGCGAACATCTGTGCTGATTGTGATGTCCATGCTGACCCTGTGAGAGGTGCTGATCAATGGACAGTGTGTGGTGGGTGTTGTATATTATTCACCCTGAGACCACCTTCGCCCCCCTCCCTCCCCCTTCCCTCACCGCTCCCCACCCCCCACGCTCCCCGCCTCCCAAACAAAAAATAAAATAGAAACAAGTAAAGATACATTCAAAGTACACCGCTCCCATGCCAAATAAATAAATATCCTCCAGCGCGGCATTGCCGGGGCACCTTCGGCACCCGGAAATACCTCCGTGCAGCTCATAAAGATTGTATTGGGAGGGAGAGGTGTACAATAATTATTGATTGATTAATTGCATAATTAAAATCAACAAATAATGATGACACAATATTTTCTTAATCAATTGGCTAATAGCATACCGAAACCACCGGTGCTTCATCCGAAGCTGTAACTTTTTGATAATTAATTAAATAAGTCATTTATCAGAAAAAAAAAAAAAAAATTGATTAATCAAAAATAAATAATCGATTTGTTGATTAATTAATACAGCAAAAATATATTTTATAGCCATATCACTTGGTCACTGTCGTGTCTAAATATCAGCTTCCTAGCTCAAAAGGTGCCTGAGATATTGCCCAGATGAGAAAGCAAATAAATAAATGATTAATAATGAAAATAAATAAATAATAATCATAAAATAATTAAACAATGAATTCATTGGCTAATAGAATCTTAAACCACCACCGTTTCATCCGAATCTGTAACTAAAAAAAATAAATAAAATTAAGTCATTAATCGAATAATTAAATAATTGATCGATTAATTGATGAATCAATAAATCAAAAATAGCCTTTACAGCTAAATCACGTGGTCATTGTCATGTCCAAATATCAGCTTCCTAGCTCAAAAGGTGCCTGTGATATTGCCCAGATGAGAAAGGAAATAAATAAGTAATGAATTTTTTTATTTTTTATTTTTTTTATTTTTTTATTTTTTTTTTGTATACAATATCGAGGCTCGTGAAAGAGCGAACATTAATCACACAGAAAGACAAACCGACACATAAAACATATAACATAGGGAGCGGTAGACAAGATGGGGAGAGAGGGGGAAGGACACAAACACAACATTTGAGAGCAGGGACCGAGAGACATGGAGACATCGAGAGATCTGAGAGAGGGCGAGGGCTTTGGGGGGGGGCGTGGGAAGGGGGCAGTGGGAGAGGTATAAAACATATGGACACTGCCAGGACTTCCAGGAAAGAAGTTGGAATTTCAAACAAGGTGGATCTGGGGTGAATTAGCGGGGGTAGAAAAGATCAAGGTTTTGGATGGGGGAAGATAAGAGATGGTGGTGAACAGCTGTTTTAAAGACCTGGAGGGAGGAGTGGGATTGAAGGGAGTGAGGGAGTTTGTTCCAGAGGCGGGAGAAAAGAGGAATGAAAGAGTGAAGGTGAGCGGAGAGCCTAGATTTCGGCAGTTTAACCATCAGAGGGTTGCTGGCAGATCTTGTGCGACCTGTAGGAATATTTGGGGGACAGAGCACAGAGAGAGCTGGGGGTGCAAGGCCGGAGAGGAGTCGGTAGAAGACAGAAAGACCACCTACCTGCCTGCGGTGAGTGAGTGAAAGGCCCTCAGAGATAGCTTCATCGCGGGAGATTCCAATAATTCTGAAAGCTTTGGTTTCAACAGCGTGAAGCCGAGCTAGGTGTGAGGCAGGAGCACCGGCCCATAGGGGAGAACAGTATTCCATTGAGCTGCGGATGAAAGCCTTGTATGTGGTGAGGAGCTCAGGTGTGCCGAGGAAGGACTTTGCACGACGGAGGATGCCCAGTCGGCGACTGGCTTTGGAGGCCAGCTTTGAAATGTGGTTTTCCCAAGAAAGATCATGGCAGATAGTGAGACCCAAAATCTTGAGCGACAGAACTTCTTGGAGAGGATTGTTGAGAAAGTAGATGGGAGGGTTGTCCAGTCGATCTTTTCGGAGAGACATAGTAAGAGTGTGAGATTTGTCAGGATTGAAAGACATGTTCCACTTGTTTGACCAGTCTGTGATTTTGTCCAGGTCTTCAGAGAGTGAGGAGGCAGCAGACTGCCGATCTGAGGGAAGAGGAATGGAGCGGCAGAGAGTGGAGTCATCAGCAAAGAGATAGAGAGGATTTTCGAGAGAGTCAGAGAGATCATTGATGAAGACCAGAAAAAGCACGGGGCCCAGAACACTGCCTTGGGGAACTCCAGCCTGAACAGGAAGAGGAGATGAGAGAAACCCATTCAGGGCCACACGTTGACGACGACTAGAGAGGAAGTCCGCCAGCCATGCGTGGAGATTTCCATGGATACCAAAGGAGGAGAGTTTGGTGAGCAGAGCGGGGTGCCAGACCGTGTCGAAGGCACGTGATATGTCGAGGGAGACAGCTCTAATTTCCTGTTTGGCATTGAGGACCTCCATCCATTGTTGAGACAGCAGAAGCAGCATGTCCAGAGTAGAGTGACCTGGTCTGAAACCAATTAATCAATAATAATTAAATAACAAATCAATTAACTAATTAATTAAAAAACAAAAAATAGCGTTTTTGCCAAAGCACTTGCTCACTATTGTGCCGAAATTTCAGCTTCCTAGCTCAAAGGGTGCCTGAGATATTGCCCAGATGAGAAAGAAAAGAAATAATAATCATAAAAAAAAGAAATAATAAATCAATTGGCTAATAGAACACATAAACCACCACCATTTCATCCGAATCTGTAACATAAAAAAAAAATGCAGTCATCAATCGAGTAATTAAATAATTAATTGATTAATCAATAAATCAAAAATAGCCTTTACAGCCAAATCACTTGGTCATTGGCATGTCCAAATATCAGCTTCCTATCTCGAAAGGAACCTGAGACAAGTACAGATACATTCAAAGTACACCGCCCCCCTGCCAAATAATTAAATATCCTCCAGCGCGGCATTGCCGGGGCGCCTCCAGCGCCGGGCAATACCGCTGTGCAGCTCATAGAGACTGTATTGGGAGGGAGAGGTGTGCAATAATTGATTGATTAATTGCATAATTAAAATCTACAAAGGTTATCATAAAATATTTTCTTAATCAATTATTGGCTAATAGCATAACTAAACCACTAGTGCTTCATATGAAGATGTATCTTTTAGAAATTTTAATGGAATAAGTCATCAATAAAAAATTTAATAATTAATTGATTAATCAATAAATAATTATTCTATTCAATGATTAATCAATAAATCAAAAATATCATTTATAGCCACATCACTTGGTCACTGTCATGTCCGAATATCAGCTTCCTAGCTCAAAAGGTGATGGCATAGGAAAGGTGCGGTGTACAACAAGTTCAGATACATTCAAAGTACACCACCCCCCTGCCAAATAAATAGATAAATATCCTCCAGCGCTGCATTGCCGTGGCACCTTCGGCGCCTGGCAATACCGCCATGTGGCTCGTAGAGACTGTATTGGGAGGGAGTGGTGTACAATAATTGATTGATTAATTGCATAATTAAAATCAATAAATAATGATCGTAAAATATTTTCTTAATCAATTGGCTAATAGCATACCTAAACCGCCAGTGCTTCATCCGCAGCTGTAACTTTTTGAGGATTGATTAAATGAGCCATTTATTGAAAAAATTAAATAATTTATTGACTAATCAATAAATCTTTGATCGATTAATTGATTAATCAATACATCCAAACTATCATTTATAGCCACATCACTTGGTCACTGTCATGTCCGAATATCAGCTTCCTAGCTCAAAAGGTGCCTGAGATATTGCCCAGATGAGAAATAAAATAAACAAGTCATTAATAATGGAAAAAAAATAATAATAATGGTGAGATAATTAAATTGTGAATCAATTGTCTTATACAATACCGAAACCGCCACCGTTTCATCCGAATCTGTAACTTAAAAAAAAAAAATTAATGATGTCATTAATCCGATAAATTAAATAATTAATCGATTAATTGATTAATCAATCAATCAAAAATACCCTTTTCAGTCAAATCACTTGGTCATTGTCGTGTCCAAATATTAGCTTCCTTACTCAAAAGGTGCCTGAGTTAATGCCCAGAAGAGAAAGGAAATAAATATGTACTTAATTAATCGATAATAATTCAGTGATTAATCAATTACTTTGACTTGATTAATCAAAAAACAAAAAGTACTGTTTTTGCCAAAGCACTTGCTCACTATTGTGCCGAAATTTCAGCTTCCGAGCTCAAAGGATGGCTGAGATATCCCCCGGACAAACAAACAAACAAGAAGACGTCATGCGGAGCATGATACTTGCAAAATCCGCCCCCCACTCCCCACCCCCGCCCAAGAAAAAAAATTCCATTGACACAGCAAATGGCCCATTTCAGCAAGATTAAAATTGACAATCTTGATCAAAGCTCGGGTCAATAGGAAGAAAAGTGACGATTTTTCAGATTAAAAAAATGATGATTTTGGAAGGTTGACCTTGAGTTGACCTTTGACCTCAAAAATAGTTAGTTTCTCTCTTTAGTGACTCAATGTGCAAATGCTGTTCAATTTTCAAGTAAATCGGATGAAAATTGAGGATTTTAGAAATTTGGCAAAGTTGGTGACCTTTGGCCTATTTTGACCTTTTGACCCCAAAAACAATAGGCTTCTCAATTGGGACGACCTATACAACTTCGTGAAGTTTCGTGACGATCGGTTTAGAATTGTGACCTGTAGGCCGGTGACAAACAAACAGACGGAACCACAAACGCAACCGACCAATATACTTGAAAAATCTTCGATTTTGCAAGTAACAAGAAAACAAGAAACCGGAGTGAAAACCGAGTCCTCCCTTTCAGCGTGCGTTATTGCCGGGCCCCCTTCGGTGCCCAGCGATGACGTCATGCAGCACCTGGGGATGGCCTAGGAAAGGAGTGGTGTACATTTTTAAAAATTGCCGAGTATGGGTTTCGTTTCCTTCGGTCTGATTGAACTATAAATTACCATTATTATGCCATGTTAGTAGGGGGGTAGGAGGTGGGTGCTCTATCCTGGAGCTTGTCCTTTGTTACCCTGTGCTCGCGAAGCGAAAAGCAGGGTTAGGCATTCATGTGCGTACATTTGTGTGGCGTACATGTGGTATGCGGGTCTGCATTTTAAAAATTCATTTTCTCGGCAACCATTAGTCTGATTGACATGAAATTTTACCATAGGAGCACCTTCGCCTGTATAATTTTTTGTTTTTGTTTTTGTTTTTGTTTTTGTTTTTGTATACAAGATCGAGGCTCGTGAAAGAGCGAACATTAATCACACAGAAAGACAAACAGACACACAAAACAAATAACATCGGGAGCGGTAGACAAGATGGGGAGAGAGGGGGAAGGACACAAACACAACATTTGAGAGCAGGGACCGAGAGACATGGAGACATCGAGAGAACTGTGGGAGGGAGAGGGCTTTGGGGGGGAGGCATGGGAAGGGGGGGGGGGGGTGGGAGAGGTATAAAACATATGGACACTGCCAAGACCTCCAGGAAAGAAGTTGGAATTTCAAACAAGGTGGATCTGGGGTGAATTAGTGGGGGTAGAAAAGATCAAGGTTTTGGATGGGGGAAGATAAGAGATGGTGGTGAACAGCTGTTTTGAAGCAGCTGTTCACCAGCTGTTCACCACCACCAAGCAGCAGTTTGATTTATTCATAATTATGACTTCATAGGTCACGTGGAAAAGGTGCCATGTTGGAAAACGTTATACCTCCATAGTCCATATCTCCAAGACTGCTCAATGGAAAAAATTGAAACAAGGCTCATTGTCAAGTACTCCCCATGTGAAATAATATTTGTTAATAATGATGTCATCAGTGCCTTCATTATGACGTCATAATTCGACAAGTACAACGCTTGATCCAGTCAGTATGAATTTTTTTCTCTAACTGTTGGTCTGATGGATAAGAAATTTGCACCATAGGAGTACGTCCTCCTGTAGAATTTCTTGATAATTTTGACATCAAAGGTCACATGGTAGAGGGGCTAGGAAATCTAGGAAAATTCGAAAAACGTTGCACCTCTATATCCAAAACCACTCCATGGAAAAAATTGAAGCATGGTGCATTGTCAAGTGCTCCCAATGGGAAATAAGATATGTTAATTATGACGTCATAATTCGACAAGTACAATGCTTGAACCAATCATTATGAATTTTTTTCTCTGCAATTGTTGGTCTGATGGACATGAAATTTTCACCATGCGAGCGCCTCCTCCTGTAGAATATTTTAATACGTATGACGTCATAGGTCATGTGGTACAGGTGCCATCTTGGAAAAACCGAAAAATGTTTCACCTCTATAATCTCCATAACTGCTCCATGGGAAAAATAAAATGTGGCTCATTGTAAAAAAAACTCCGCATGGGGAATAAGTGTTGTAAATGATGACGTCATTGGTCCCCTTAATTATGACGTCATATTTCCACAGGGACAACACTTAGTCTGATCAGTTTGAAATTTCCTGTGTGTAATCTACACAACAATTATATTAGAGTATATAAATTTATGATGTCATCGCTGATGTGGTCTGGCAGCCATATTGGATTAAAGAAAAAAACCCTTCAAAAACTGAAGAGTTGGCTCACACCACGTTGACTACGCAGGGTAAGTATTTTATGAATACCATCTAGTTTTGGTAATGTAAAGTCGGCTGTCACATCTACATTTGCATTGTGGAAGTTAATTTCAATATGGCACAACATTTCTCAAGGTTTCAGCCATTGTGTTCTGGTACCTGGCCCTTCCTTGAGTATTAGCTCACTAATGGTAACGCACTCAACTCTGAGCAATCTGGTGCTGCATTGGTCCTCCTGTGGATACAAATCCGACTCAAATCGGTTTCGTGGTGCGGAGATATCAGAGATGCCGCATCTTGGATGATGCTTTCTTTGAATTTATTTTCTTGTTGAAGCTCATTGTATTTTTTCCGAAAACAGTAGGCCATTGTGCTCCTGTGACCTGACTTAATTCCTTGCCTATAGATTATTAAAAGCCTTGTGTTGGCTTAACTGTTAAGGTGGATAGATTGAGATCTTAGGGTCTTGTGTTCGACCCCTGTTGTAGCACCAGGTGGGTTGACTCAGCCTGTCATCCTTCTGAGGTCGACAAAATGAGTACAGTACCAACTTGCTGGAAACGGAGGCACTGCATCAGCAGCACAGCCATGCTTCCAGAAATGATGCAGCCAGCAGCCACAGGCTGCATACGAAACAACAACATAGATTATTAAATCTAATATGATATGCAAGTTCATTATAAAAGGGATGTGGATTTTTTTAGTTGGATTATGTTACTGGTAACAATAGGGTTAATAGATATAGGTTGACATAGATATAGGATTTCTTTATATCCCATCCATCCAATGACAATACTGTTTCCCAAGCAACAGTGCTGCTGAATCAGTCTTCAGTCAGGGAGTACACCGGGTGGTTTCCATTGCCTTCCCAGCGGTAGTCAAAGAGGAATATCGAAACAAATCTTACTATAATTCACCAAATGTCCGTCTGTCCGTCCGTTCGAAGGTACCGCAAAAACCGCTGAACTGATCGCAACGATATTTTGGGTGGGTATTCCTGGGACCACCTGGAGTAAAATAGGCTGTATTGTTTTTCCAATTTTTCCAATTTTCCAGTTTTTCCAAACACGATGGAATAATATTTACCGATATGAACAGGGATGTGGCTTTTATTGAAATTATACAAATACTGTTTAGATTTTGATGAGAATTACGAACCTGCAGCGAATGCGGAAGTGGACAGATGACGGCAATGCGCGGGTTTGATAATATCCCAATACAACCGTCATTCAATCGTAATGTTTAATCGTTAATCGTGTTAATCGTTTTGTTAAAGTATCAATTGATGATTGGAATTGAGCGAATACAATTACGATTTTGAATTCGTAATTGTATTCACCCAACCGTGCGGAACTTCACATCAGGATTTAAATATTTGTTTATGTCACGAATGTTGTTAAAAGTTAATTTTTTATATTTATATTAATGTTATTTAATTTGCGATTGGAGTTATGCTGTTTGGAATGAAAAAAGAGATATCGAGTTCATGTGAATGACGAAATGCCGTGATGGTTTCTACTTTCTAAGCGTGAAATTCGCGGATCGCCATATGCAGATTCGCCATTGACTGGGTATAGAACAAACGTACCCGTTTGTTTGCGAACGGGTACGTTTTTCATGGAAGTCCTTCACGAACTTGCTGTCCATGTCTGACGTGCGACTGAAGGTGCTACAGGAATGTGGAATTTATTGGTTTCATGGTTTAGCATTCGCCGTTTGTGCATTGTCTGTTTGCTTCTGGCCTCCCACCCGTGCATAGCACGGGTACCTCACCAATCAGGATAATGGCACTCCATGGCCTACTTTTTCAAAAGGTATTGGAGGATGTTTTCCTTTTTTTACTGGCAGACAGGTTCCTAGATTAACCTCCATCCGAGGGCCGATGTACCCATTGATGCAATCAATGCCCTGCCTGTGAAGTACCAAGACGACAGTTTACAGTCGGGTCAGGAATCAAACCCACACTAGGCAGCTAAAATGTGATTTCACGCCATCTGAGCTATGCTAACAGTTGTCAGCTCTGTGTCCTTGTACATCCTGATTGTTATTATTAATTTTAAATGAACAGATAACGAAATAGAAGAAATAAAATTCATTCATAGGATGCCACCTTACAACATCCTTTTGTTTGTAGAATATTCACGTGTCACATAGACAGACCGGAATGTGTAGACAGCAGCATGTGGGGGGCAGGCTGAGGGGGGCTGACCCCTTTTCCTTTTAACTTTGCTTTTCAGATTACAATCTCATTTTGAACAACTCGTTTCAATAAAACAAAGCACTGAGTCACATGATCCCTATCTTGCAGGATTGAACGTAGTATATCACCATGTAGTTTGTATCTCACCTGAATTGTTACTTGTCTGACAGGATGGTGCAGAGGTAGTGTGCCCTTACCTTTGAGTATTCTGATCTGTGTTCGATTCCTGACCCAACTATAAACTGTTGTTTTGGTGTTCTACATGCAGGGTCAGTGTTGCATCACAGTGTGCGTTGAGCTCGGTGTCTTACCAGCTAGCTTTAGTTGGTGGATGTTAAAGATCCTCATTTTCTTTCATGAAGAGGAGGCACCAAGAGCAAATTACAAATGCCATCGAAATCACCTTCAGTCCAACGTCATGCCTGACAAGCCGGTTAGTGAAAACCTGGGCCAAAAATTATCTCCAGCTGACCTCAAAGAAGGTGGTAATGATTGTGGCTGTTGAAGTGGTATTAGGAGTTGTAGTAGCAGCAGTCTTAACCTATGTTGCTCCCTCCACCTCCATCTAGTTGTACGTTTTGTTTTTTCTTATCAGGGCTGAATGTAAAAAGGAGAGGAGTGTTATACGTCATCTATACTATAAGAGGTGTGTGTGTGTGTGTGTGTGTGTGTGTGTGTGTGTGTGTGTGTGTGTGTGTGTGTGTGTGTGTGTGTGTGTGTGTGTGTGTACGTTGTGTGTGTGTGTGTTTTTTTTTTTGTTTTTTTTTGTATACAGAATCGAGGCTCGTGAAAGAGCTAACATTGATCACAAAAAGAAATCAGAGACAAACAAACAAAGTATATAAAAAGGGGAGCGGTAGACAAGATAGGGATAGAACGGGAAGCACATAAACACAACATTTGGGAGCAGGGACATCGGGAATATGTGGGATGGAGAGGGATTGGGGGGAGGCGGCGTGGGAAGGGGGGGGGGGGGTGGGAGAAGTATAAACACAAGTACACCAAGGACTTCCAGGACAGAAGTTGGTCTTTCAAAAAAGTGGATTTTGGGGTGAAATTAGCGGGCGTAGAAAAGATCCAGGTTTTGGATGGGGGAAGATAAGAGATGGTGGTGAACAGCTATTTTAAAGACCTGGAGGGAGGAGTGGGATTGAAGAGAGTGAGGGAGTTTGTTCCAGAGGCGGGAGAAAAGAGGAATGGAGTGAAGGTGAGCAGAGAGTCTTGATTTTGGCAGTTTAACCATAAGAGGGTTGCAGGCAGATCTTGTGCGACCTGTAGGAATATTTGGGGGACAGAGCACAGAGAGAGCGGGGGGAGCAGGGCCGGAGAGGAGTCGGTAGAAGACGGAAAGACCACCAACCTGCCTGCAGTGAGTGAGTGAAAGGCCCTCGGAGTTAGCTTCATCGCGGGAGATTCCAATGATTCTGAACGCTTTGGTTTCAACAGCGTGAAGCCGAGCTAGGTGTGAGGCAGGAGCACCAGCCCAGAGGGGAGAGCAGTATTCCATTGAGCTGCGGATGAAAGCCTTGTATGTAGTGAGCTCAGGTGTGCCAAGGAAGGACTTCGCATGACGGAGGATGCCCAGTCGGCGACTGGTTTTGGAGGCCAGCATGGAAATGTGGTTTTCCCAGGAAAGATCATGGCAGATAGTGAGACCCAAAAGCTTGAGTGACAGAACTTCTTGGAGAGGATTATTCAGAAAGTGGATGGGAGGGTTGTCCAGTCGGTCTTTTCGGAGAGACATCGTAAGAGTGTGAGATTTGTCAGGATTGAAAGACATATGTATGTGTGTGTGTGCAAGTACATTGTGTGTGTGTGTGTGTGTGTGTGTGTACGTTGTGTGTGTGTGTGTGTGTGTGTGTGTGTGTGTACGTTGTGTGTGTGTGTGTGTGTTTGTGTGGGTGTGTACGTTGTGTGTGTGTATGTGTACGTTGTGTGTGTGTGTGTGTGTGTACGTTGTGTGTGTGTGTGTGTGTGTACGTTGTGTGTGTGTGTGTGTGTGTGTGTGTGTGTGTGTGTGTGTGTGTGTGTGTGTGTGTGTGTGTGTGTGTGTGTGTGTGTGTGTGTGTGTGAACATTTTTCTCAGAGATGGCCAAACAGTTCTTTGGCAAACTTTCAGATGTTCATTCGTGAGTGTCGGTGAATTTTTGGGATTTTCTTTTTTATTCGCTCTATACAGTACTACCTAAGCCTTTGTAACTATGTGAAATGTAATATTAAACGAACCTTAGTTGTGTGTCGGGAATTGTTTTTGGTCACCACAAAAAAAATAGAATTTTTTTTTTCAAAATTTGATTTCTTCGAAATGCCAACATGATTATAACATAACCGGGCAACGCCAGGTACCCCTGCCAGTACATCATAAACCCTAAACAAGCCTATTTGAGCACCTGCAGAATGAAGGTCTCCTGTCATTCTTGGTATGGCTTTCTCGGCATACTCGCCATGCTTGCCAAGTACAGGTTGGCGAGAGTAGATGCGCAAACATCGCGAAATTTTGACTTCTTATGCCCTCCACCCATGCATTTTCCCACTATGTCGTTTTACTCCATCATTTATTTTACTCCCATTTCCTCCTCCAAATCCCTCACCTTAGTTTTTCTCCAATATGTTTGCCCCTTCTTTTAATTAATTTTCTTTTCCCAAACACCCTCGACCCTTCTTTGCGCATGCTTTGCATAAGTGGACCTTAAACCACACATGCTTGTTGAATGTTTGAGGGAGGGTGTGGCAGGAGCTGGAAAGTTAGATCATTTGCTTAGATTGGCAAGCCTTCCGTGTCTATAATCAATCGTCAGGGCTTTTAGTCCAAATCTAAAACTTCCCCACCAAGCCATCTGGATTGTTGGTGCCCTTAGGGATCTCTCTGTCCGGCGCAATACAAAACTAAACTGTCAAAAGCACCACCCCATACTAATCACCTTGGCAACCAAAATACACAACCACAATACAAGTAAAGGTGAGACCAAGATTACCACCATGGACAATCGTCTCTATTGGACCATGGCAGGGATGTCAAATCTCCCATCTTCCCTGCTAACGGTACTTTGTGGGTATTGAAGATCCTAAGGTGCCACCTTGAAAAGGATGTGTTGGATGTTTGCTTCACTTGATTTTGGGGCCTGGATAAGGTTTTTTAAAATCTCCTTCAGTTTTCCTTGTGTGTTGAAGGTTGGGTTTCTCATTGTTCCCATTTGAAACCCTAGCTCATATTGCAGAGAACCCAGATTTAAAATCCCTCATGCAATATGTGTTTGTCCATTGCCAACTAATGTCCTCGTAATTAATGTAAGACTACTCCAATGTATACTGTCCTTGTAATTGATGTCAAACTACAGTCTGATGTTTACTAATGTCCTTCTTCTGATTCTGATGTACCGGACTCTGCATAGAACGTTTGCAGTTTCTTGGCGAGGATTATACTGTGTGGTTTGCCATTGCCTTCCCGGTAGTAGTCAGGGCGGGAATTTGGAATTCGGCCCTGGTGCCAGCAATAGCTCACCTACTCTTCGCGCAGGGTGTTTTGGGATCTTTAATGCCCACCATCTAATTCCAGCAGCCCGGTTATAGGGTCCAGCCGAGGAACGGGCACGCACATTGATGAAACACCAGGATGACATCTTATAGCTGGGTCAGGATTTGGAATCCACATGAGAAAGCTGAGAGGTGAGTGTGCATACCTCTAGGTCTACGCCATCCTGCCAGACCCCCTAAGAGCCTCAGACACTGTTAGAAACAAGGTTAATATCGCCAACAATATTTTGCTCCTATGAAGGGTTAACGCTTCAAATGTCAGCTTATTCTGGCTTCGCACGAACATCCCTCGATCAACGTCCTGTTTGTTATAACCATTCATATTACACATGTCTGGCTTCCTCTTTTGTATTGGGATGATGCGAAAGAAGAAGCTCCGACATGCTGAAGAAAGCAGAGTTTTCAGTCGCGGGGTACATCGTCTATCAGATAACTTGTCTGGTTGCCACTGTCATGATGTGTGCAAGAGATGGGGGTCCTGGAGTGTGGATATGACAGGCGTCATGAGCCAAATGGTCTGATTAATCGATTAATTAAATAAAAAAATAAAATATCGTGAAGCTGCTGCTGATTTAGGTGTAAAAACAAGTTGTGATTTTTAAAATCTTGAATAACAGAAGTCATGGGAAATCATCACGTATGTAATGCACACGCTTTCGAACTTCAGTAAAATGCTCAATCTGTTTCATTCAACTATGTTGAGTGAAGTTTAATCTAATGAGCCAGACACTACCATGTGGTGCAGCGCCACAAAGGGGCGCTGCATCTCGGCACATGCCTTTAAGACCGTTTTTTTTGACCTTTTCATGCACAGACCCCTTGACACAGAGATACAAAAGCAACGACCCCTTTATGGGGCATGCTCCCTCCCAGAAAATAAATATTTATTTAAGGCATTTCACTGCTTTGATGTAATGGTTAGAGAGAGCATCTGTTCTGGATCTGGGAGGTCGGCGGTTCAAACCCAGCCGAGTCATGCCAAAGATTTAAAAAACCTTTTAAATTTAAAAAAAAAGATTAAATAAAACGGTAGGTGCTGCTTCCCTGGTTGACATTCAGCATTTAAAAGGATAGAGCAAGGACAATCCCCAAAAGCTCTGGGGTAGCATCGTTGGCCGAGGAAGTGGCTGTGCCGCTAATGCAATGGCCTCTGAGGTTAGGACAGAAATTTGGAATTTGTTCAGGTGATAGCTTGCCTACTCCGAGGGACGACACACATTGATGAATCACCCTGCCTGTGAAACACCTGGATGACGGTTTATAACTGGGATGAGATTT
Source organism: Myxine glutinosa (assembly GCF_964187855.1). Lineage (NCBI taxonomy): Eukaryota > Metazoa > Chordata > Myxini > Myxiniformes > Myxinidae > Myxine > Myxine glutinosa. Next base: position 50,830 of record NW_027616574.1, read on the forward strand.
AAACCCTGGCCAGACAGCTTAGAGGTGAGTATGTGTACCTCGAGGCCATTTTGCCACTGATTTATGTTATATACAGCCTTACACTACCTCCTCCTACTACTACTCCCCACCTTACAAACATAACAATATATTTAATAAGATGTTCCCTGCAATTTGTAGTATACTCCACGAGGCTACTTGGTGACTCTCAATAACCTGCATCAAGACTCGAGGTGCTCGAGTCGCGTTTATTCCATTTGATTGAGAATTACAGTGAACTTGAAATAAGTGAAAAATCCGCAATGAAAATTACGATAAAATCTCTTTCAAAAGTCTCGAGGCCTTACAAAGCATTTCCGCACTGATGAGAACCATGTCTAGAATGTTGAGCTGTTCGTACTTGAACCAGGATATGCTGATTGACTTGCTCTTATCATCCTCAATGTGGAGCAATCATCTTATAAAGAAACTAGAACAGCACTCGGTAGAGCGCATACCTCCACCAGGCTGAAGAGTTCACGTTTTGTGTCCTACTTACCGATAGGTCGGATCTGGATCAGGACATGAAACCAAAATCTATTCGGTTTGTCCTTGTCAGACACCCAACCTGTCCACCAAGTTTCATCCGAATCCGTCCATACATTGTTTGAGATCTCCTGCTATTTATGCGTTTTAGCCCCATCACTCAATGGTGAAGAATCACTTACAAATTATTGGTTCTGGATCCGGATCTTCACCGAAATCGAATCGATCCTTTCATCCTTGTCACATACCCAACCTCTTCACCAAATCGAATCCGTACACAACCTTTTGAGATGTGCTGTTCACAAACAAACAGACAGGGGTGAAAACATAATCTCCATCCACCTTCGGTGGTGGAGGTAATAAATATGATGCCCTTTTTTACTATGATGCCTCACTATACCCTTTTTTACCCATTTGTAACCCTTTAAATATTTGCATTTTGGTCATAGTAGTAGTTGCCATAGTAATAGTAGTAGATTATTACTTGCAAAATCGAAGATTTTTCAAGCATATATGGGTCGGTTCCGTTTGTAGTTCTGTCTGTTTGTCTGTCTGTCTGTCTGTTTGTCTGTTTGTCACCGGCCTACAGGTCACAATTCAAAACCGATCGTCACGAAACTTCACCAAATTGTATAAGTCGTCCCAATTAAGAAGCCTATTGATTTTGAGGTCAAAAGTCAAAGGTCATCTGAAGGTCAAATTTATAAAATCGCCATTTTAAATCCCATTGACTTGAAAATTGAATAGCATTTGTATATCAAGTCACTAAATTGGGAAATGAACTATTTTTTAGGTCAAAGGGTCAAAGGTCAACTTAAGGTCAAATTTTAAAAATCATCAATTTTCATCTAAAAAGCCATCAATTCTCAACCGATTGATTTGAAAATTGAACAGCATTTGCATATCGAGTCGCTAAATTGGGAAACATACTATTTTTGAAGTCAAAAGGTCAACTCAAGGTCAAATTTTAAAAATCATCTATTTTCATCTAAAAAGCTGTCAATTTTCAACGGATTGACTTGAAAATTGAACAGCATTTGCATATCGAGTCACTAAATTGGGAAACATACTATTTCTTTAGGTCAAAAGGTCGAAGGTCAACTCAAGGTCAAATTTTAAAAATCAATTTTCATCTAATAAGCCATAAATTTTCATCCGATTGAATTGAAAATTTAACAGCATTTGCACATTGAGTCACTAAATAGGGAAACCAACTATTTTTGAGGTCAAGAGGTCAAAGGTCAACTGAAGGTCAACCTTCCAAAATCATCATTTTCATCTGAAAAATCGTCAATTTTCTCCTATTGACCCGAGCTTTGATCAAGATTGTCAATTTTAATTTTGATGAAATGGACAATTTGCTGTATCAATTGAATTTTTTTTATTGGGGAGGGGGGCACGTATTTTGTAAGTATCGTGCTCCGCATGACGTCTTCTTGTTATTATTTATTAATCCAGTGATCTGAATGGGACAGATTATTACAAGGCAATGTCCAACTGTTGTGAAGGTTTACCAAGCTCTACATCAACACTAGTCTTTGACAACTGTTTGTTTTTATAACTTGAGGTCAGTGATCGGCTGTTGACACGGTGCTCGACACCAAATGATTGCAAAACGTGAAATTAGAAATCCGTCCATAAAGGGTCATCAACCCTGCGGACGATCAGAAAGTAATGCTTTTCAGCAAAAATAAAGTGTATCGCAGACACTAAAAGGGAAAATACCGACAATGTTGCGTTGATTTCATCATATTGTCTGCTCGAAGCGCTTGCACGTACAAAGTGAGCATGTGCCAGCACCGTTGAAACGTTGCATGGTGTTTTGGAAGAAACTGCTGCATTCCTGCACAGTCAGCCAGAAAAGTCTTTTGCCAGAATCCATGAGCTTTTTCACACTGGGGTTAGGGACGCAACAATTGGAGAGGTGGGAGTGTGGGGTAGGGGGCCTGAGCTTTCAACCTGGCTATAGTATGGAGAATGTCATTTATAACAAATAGATCACCTTTTCCCCATATTCCATTTAACTCGTAACGAAAAAAAATTCCGAACAGTGTTGGCCATTGTGTCCCAGGAGCCTGGTACCATTTCCTCCTGGTGGATAATCTTACTATAATTCACCAAATGTCTGTCTGTCTGTCTGTTCCCAGGTACCACAAAAACGGCTGAACCGATCGCAACGAAATTTTGGGTGGGTAATCCTGGGACCCCCTGGAGTAAAATAGGCGATATTGTTTTTCCAATTTTTTCCCCAATTTTCCAGTTTTTCCGAACACAATGGAATAATATTTACCGATATGAACAGTGATGTGGCTTTTATTGAAATTCTACAAATACTGTTTAGATTTTGTTGATTTGCGTGTGATTTGATTTAACGGATGTTTATATAAAACGTTTAAAATAAAAAAAAGCTTCAATTTCTGATATTTTGCCTTTTCATTTGGGCCTCCCAATTGAAGCCCCGCCCGTAGGACCCGTAGGGCGGGTACCGTTGCTAGTTGTATATAACTAGCAGCACTACCTCCAGATTAGGCTGGCAGGATAGCGGAGAAGTACGCACACTTGTCTCCAAGCTGTCTAGCCTGATTTTGAATCTAGCACCAGCTATAAACTCTCATCGTGGTGTTTCACAGACAGGGCGAGGCATTGATGAGTGTATCATCCCTCAGATGGACATTAAACTGGGTATCCCGTCTGCCGGGATTAGTTTGTGGACATTAAAGATCCTATGGTGTCCTTCGCGAATAGTAGGTGAGCTATTACCAACAACCTGATTAACAAATTACAAATTCCTGCCTCGACTATCAATGGTACAGCAACAGTAAACCACCCAGTGCAATCCTTGCCATGGGGCTGCTTTGGCAGCATTGAATCTCCTTTCGTGCAGAGTACGATAATTGTTTTTATTGTTTTACCTATACGTACATTAGTAGACAAGTGCAGGTGTGGATAAAGGACAAATATGCCCAATAATATACACTTTGGGATGGAGAGATCAGGAGTTTTTTGATCAGCCACAAATGTGTGATGTACGAGGAGTGTCCAAAATATTCTTGGAACCACAGACGATTCGTCTTACTATTCTCGGAACAAGATACGACGGTCCAAGAAGGGTCAACTTTTACTCGTCAGTGAATGAGTATATTAAATCAGCAACTGAATAATTTTTCTTACTAACTATAGGTACAGCACTTTATTGCAAAAAGTTGGTTTCTTGGAGCAAAGTTGTGAGTATCTGGTTCCGAATACTTTTTGAACGTCTGTATGTAAAAAATGGGATCCTATTGCGGTTGTGCATTGACGGTCATCATGGCATTGATACATTGAAAAACCTGTCACTAGTTCATGAGAAGGTTAGTCGTTGCTAGCCAAGTGGGCTTAAAGCTGTGCTGATCAGGAAACGATTCGCCTCCAATCACACGACGGTGGTGAAAATAGTCTTGTTTGATCATTTTGCTGATGCCTTTCGATTTCACCATGTTTTTTTTGTGTGTTCTTGTGCTGGACCTCTCTAACCTTCCATGAACCATCCTGTGCTTGCAGTTGGTCCTTTGGCGTTCTGCTGTGGGAGATAGTCAGCCTCGGTAGGTCTGCGAAGAATCGCCGAGCATGGCGGAGCCGTGATATGACCACATAGCCACAGTTAATCACACATTTAATCAACAGGAGTGCACCTGCTAAGTCACTCATAAGTGCTCGCACACTATGTCCCACCCATTCACACCCAGTTTAAGGCTTCTTAGAGGTAAAGGCCGATTTTTGTTTAACCTTTCAGAGGTCCAAAACTTTCTAATTTCTGACCATCCTCAACAGTTTTAGTGTGACAGGTGTACCAGGTAGAAATGCATGGCACGGAATGAAGGGATTATAGTGTGACAGGTGTACCAGGTAGAAATGCATGGCACGGAATGAAGGGATTATAGTGTGACAGGTTTACTAGGTAGAAATGCATGGCACGGAATGAAGGGATTATAGTGTGACAGGTTTACTAGGTAGAAATGCATGGCACGGAATGAAGGGATTATAGTGTGACAGGTTTACTAGGTAAAAATGCATGGCACAGAATGAAGGGATTATAGTGTGACAGGTTTACTAGGTGAAAATGCATGGCACGGAATGAAGGGATTACAGTGTGACAGGTTTACTAGGTGGAAATGCATGGCACGGAATGAAGGGATTATAGTGTGACAGGTTTACTAGGTAGAAATGCATGGCACGGAATGAAGGGATTATAGTGTGACAGGATTACGAGGTGGAAATGCATGGCACGGAATGAAGGGATTACAGTGTGACAGGTTTACTAGGTAGAAATGCATGGCACGGAATGAAGGGATTATAGTGTGACAGGTTTACTAGGTGGAAATGCATGGCATTGAATGAAGGGATTATAGTGTGACACGTTTACTAGGTAGAAATGCATGGCACGGAATGAAGGGATTATAGTGTGACAGGTTTACTAGGTAGAAATGCATGGCACGGAATGAAGGGATTATCGTGTGACAGGTTTACGAGGTGGAAATGCATGGCACGGAATGAAGGGATTACAGTGTGACAGGTTTACTAGGTAGAAATGCATGGCACGGAATGAAGGGATTATAGTGTGACAGGTTTACTAGGTGGAAATGCATGGCATTGAATGAAGGGATTATAGTGTGACACGTTTACTAGGTAGAAATGCATGGCACGGAATGAAGGGATTATAGTGTGACAGGTTTACTAGGTAGAAATGCATGGCATTGAATGAAGGGATTATAGTGTGACAGGTTTACTCGGTAGAAATGCATGGCACGGAATGAAGGGATTATAGTGTGACAGGTTTACGAGGTGAAAATGCATGGCATGGAATGAAGGGATTATAGTGTGACAGGTTTACTCGGTAGAAATCCATGGCACGGAATGAAGGGATTATAGTGTGACAGGTTTACTAGGTAGAAATACATGGCACGGAATGAAGGGATTATAGTGTGACAGGTTTACTAGGTGAAAATGCATGGCATGGAATGAAGGGATTATAGTGTGACAGGTTTACTCGGTAGAAATGCATGGCACGGAATGAAGGGATTATAGTGTGACAGGTTTACTCGGTGGAAATGCATGGCATTGAATGAAGGGATTATAGTGTGACAGGTTTACTCGGTAGAAATGCATGGCATGGAATGAAGGGATTATAGTGTGACAGGTTTACTAGGTAGAAATGCATGGCACGGAATGAAGGGATTATATTGTGACAGGTTTACTCGGTAGAAATGCATGGCACGGAATGAAGGGATTATAGTGTGACAGGTTTACTAGGTAGAAATGCATGGCACGGAATGAAGGGATTATAGTGTGACAGGTTTACTAGGTAGAAATGCATGGCACGGAATGAAGGGATTATATTGTGACAGGTTTACTAGGTAGAAATGCATGGCACGGAATGAAGGGATTATAGTGTGACAGGTTTACTAGGTAGAAATGCATGGCACGGAATGAAGGGATGATAGTGTGACAGGTTTACTAGGTAGAAATGCATGGCACGGAATGAAGGGATTATAGTGTGACAGGTTTACTAGGGGGAAATGCACGGCACGGAATGAAGGGATGATAGTGTGACAGGTGTACTAGGTAGAAATGCATGGCATTGAATGAAGGGATTATAGTGTGACAGGTTTACTAGGTGGAAATGCATGGCATGGAATGAAGGGATTATAGTGTGACAGGTTTACTAGGTAGAAATGCATGGCACGGAATGAAGGGATTATAGTGTGACAGGTTTACTAGGTAGAAATGCATGGCATTGAATGAAGGGATTATAGTGTGACAGGTTTCCTAGGTGGAAATGCATGGCACGGAATGAAGGGATTATAGTGTGACAGGTTTACTAGGTAGAAATGCATGGCATTGAATGAAGGGATTATAGTGTGACAGGTTTACTAGGTGGAAATGCATGGCACGGAATGAAGGGATTATAGTGTGACAGGTTTACTCGGTGGAAATGCATGGCACGGAATGAAGGGATTATAGTGTGACAGGTTTACTAGGTGGAAATGCATGGCACGGAATGAAGGGATTATAGTGTGACAGGTTTACTAGGTGGAAATGCATGGCACGGAATGAAGGGATTATAGTGTGACAGGTTTACTCGGTGGAAATGCATGGCACGGAATGAAGGGATTATAGTGTGACAGGTTTACTAGGTGGAAATGCATGGCACGGAATGAAGGGATTATAGTGTGACAGGTTTACTAGGTGGAAATGCATGGCACGGAATGAAGGGATTATAGTGTGACAGGTTTACTAGGTGGAAATGCATGGCACGGAATGAAGGGATTATAGTGTGACAGGTTTACTAGGTGGAAATGCATGGCACGGAATGAAGGGATTATAGTGTGACAGGTTTACTCGGTGGAAATGCATGGCACGGAATGAAGGGATTATAGTGTGACAGGTTTACTAGGTGGAAATGCATGGCACGGAATGAAGGGATTATAGTGTGACAGGTTTACTCGGTGGAAATGCATGGCACGGAATGAAGGGATTTATAGTGTGACAGGTTTACTAGGTGGAAATGCATGGCACGGAATGAAGGGATTATAGTGTGACAGGTTTACTAGGTGGAAATGCATGGCACGGAATGAAGGGATTATAGTGTGACAGGTTTACTAGGTGGAAATGCATGGCACGGAATGAAGGGATTACAGTGTGACAGGTTTACTAGGTGGAAATGCATGGCACGGAATGAAGGGATTATAGTGTGACAGGTTTACTAGGTGGAAATGCATGGCACGGAATGAAGGGATTACAGTGTGACAGGTTTACTAGGTGGAAATGCATTGCACGGAATGAAGGGATTATAGTGTGACAGGTTTACTCGGTGGAAATGCATGGCACGGAATGAAGGGATTATAGTGTGACAGGTTTACTAGGTGGAAATGCATGGCACGGAATGAAGGGATTACAGTGTGACAGGTTTACTAGGTGGAAATGCATGGCACGGAATGAAGGGATTATAGTGTGACAGGTTTACTAGGTGGAAATGCATTGCACGGAATGAAGGGATTATTTGCGCAGCACACCAGTGTAACTTGATCATCCCATCGTCATTTGAAGACTAAAATGGGATTGACATTAGACATCGATTCCCCAAACTCTGTTCAAAAGACCTTTTGGTTGTGGACATGACGTGGCGTTCCAATCAAGCAATCGAGAATCGGCTTCGAGGACTGGGAGGTGGTTATTGGGTGGTGAGCAGGATTGTGGGATTTCTTTTTGACATTGACAATCTATTAATTTAAAAAAAACTCTTTAAAAAGCAGAATGGGGGGGGGGGGGGGGGGGTAATCTCCCCCTCTATGCTAACTGTTGCGGTTGTTGTCCACACTGACGTGACATTATTTACGTTCATTTCTGGATACTCCATTCCGAAAGGATGGAGCAGATCGGTAACGCATTTGCCTTTGACCAGTCTAGTTTGGGTTCCATTCCTAACTCGACGATAAACTATTGGAGCGATGTTTTGCATGCCGGGTATTACATCACAAAATGGACCATGCCGCAGTCCAGATTGATGTTAAGCTCGTGTGTCCCATTTGCTAGAATAAATTTGTGGACTTTGAAGATCTCACGATGTCTTTTGTGAAGAGTTTGCAAGTTATATCTGTCACCCAAATTACAAATCCCTGTCTAGTCGAACGTCTAGCTTTCCCTGTCGGTTCATTAAAGACTTGGGGCCAAAAGCTTTCCCCCGGCCTCCTCACAAGAAGGCGGGACTAATTGGGGCTGTAAATTAGTCAAGGAGAGCTATGGATACCAGTACTAGCGAAGAACCCATCCTAACAAATGGGTTAATTCCCCAGAATTATGAACGAGTTAATTACAGACTGGTTAATTCCCCTAGAATTACGGGTGGGTTAATTCCCCCAGAATTATGGACGGGTTAAGTCCCCCAGAATTATGGACGGGTTAAATCCCCCAGAATTACGGACGAGTTAAATCCCCTAGAATTACAGACGGGTTAAATCCCCCAGAATTACGGACAGGTTAGTTCCAACCAGAATGACGGACGGGTTAAACCCTCGAGAATTACGGACTGGTCAATTCCAACATAATTATGGGCAGAATAATTCCCACGGAATTACAAGTGGAATAATTCCCCCAGAATTACAGATGGGTTAACTCCACTAGAGTTACGAATGGATAACTCCACCAGAATTATGAACGGCTTAACTCCACCAGATTTATGAACAGATTAACTCCGCTAGAATTATAGACGAGTTAACTCCACGAGAATTATTGACGAGTTGACTCCACCAGAATTATGAATGGATTAACTCCACCAGAATTATGAATGGATTAACTCCACCAGAATTATGAATGGATTAACTCCACCAGAATTATAAACGGATTAACTCCACCAGAATTATGAACGGATTGACTCCGCCAGAATTATGAACGGATTAACTACACCAGAATTATGAATAGATTAACTCCACTAGAATTATGTACAGGTTAACTCCACTAGAATTACGAATGGGTTAACTCCACTAGAATTACGAACGGGTTAACTCCACTAGAATTACGACCAGGTTAACTCCACAAGAATTACGAATGGGTTAACTCCACTAGAATTACGGACTGGTTAATTCCCCCAGAATTACGAATGGGTTAACTCCCCGGAATACCTCCACTCGAATTATGAACAGGTTAACTCCTCTAGAATTATGAATGGGTTAATTCCCACATAATTATGGACGAGTTAACTCCATCAGAATTATGGATGAGTTAACTCTATCATAATTATGGACGAGTTAACTCCATAAGAATTATGGACGAGATAACTCCATCAGAATTATAGATGAGTTAGCTCCATCAGAATTACGGTTGAATTGACTCCCCAGAATTATGGATGATTTAACTCCATCAGAATTATGGACTGGTTAACTCCATTAGAATTTATCGATGAGTTAACTCCATAAGAATTGTGACCAAGTCAACTCTATCAGAATCATGGACTCATTGACTCCCCAGAATTGAACATTGTCATGTAAAATAGAACATTGTCATGGGGACCGCAAGGCTAACCCCCGCTCTTGCAGGGAAAATGGCCTTAAAATGCTTCTTCTTGTTGTTGTTGTTATTGTTGTTGTTGTTGTTGTTGTATTGACTCCCCAGAATTCCAAACAGATTAATTCCCCCAGAATTACGAATGGAACCATTCCCTCAAGATTGGTTTTTCAATATGAATTGTAATTCTCCCTCCCACCATATTGCGCTACACGACACGAGACCAATTTACATAGAAAGAATTCGGGTCTTCCCCCTTCCACGAGTCCCCGGGTTGTGAAGTCTATTTTATCCCTCCCTCCCCCCTCCAAAAACCTTCCTTTACTCCCCACGAGTACAACCAGCAGTTTTCAATCCGTATCATCCAGCGGTGAAGGAGTGCAGAGGAATCAGACAAACAAACACAAACCAACAGACACCCTCCAAATTATTGTATGATTGATTCCACCAGTTATGATGAGTAAAACTAACATGCGTGTTTATTAAATGCTTCTTTTTTTTAAACCTTTATTATCTCTGCTGCGATTGAAAATATTTTTGGCTATAATTCGGCAGGACAATCATTTACCTGTCAATTCCACACGTTTATCCTATGTTTTCAAAGTGCACAATGATAAGTAAAATTAATTGCCACGTGTTTTTTTTAGCAGCAGGTGCAGCATGCCAGATAACGGTTTCAGTTTGATCAGGATGTTCTGAATTGGTCTGTTTACTGTACATGCTGTTCTGTTCCCATGTGTTCCTCATACTGTGTTTGTATGTGCGGTCCCATTTCCCATTTCCCAGGAGGTACACCATACTGTGGTATGACTTGTGCTGAACTCTATGAGAAGTTGCCACAGGGTTACCGAATGGAAAAACCTCTGAACTGTGATGATGAGGTGTAAGTATGCTGAACATCATGACATTGTTAAATCCGCGTTCTAGAAAGTTTATCGACATGGCAAACAATGTTTTTTTTTGTCGATCTGAAAGTCGATAAAAGTTTGTTAACCGCCATGATAAGTGAGGAGCAGCTGACATTTCTAATGTTAGCCCTCCGTCAGGGTAAAAGAGGGAAATGTGGGTGTATGGAGGAAGGGATATAGAGTGTTGGCCACAGGTGAAAAGTCAAATATTGGAGGGACTTCATCAGGGGTCAGGGATCAGTTGCTTACTTTCACATTCTCTTCAATCTCATCTTTCCCTCCAGGTCTTAAAGAGAGCTGTTCCCCACCGTCTCAGATCATCCCCCATCCAAAACCATGACCTTTTCTACCCCCATTAACTCTCCCCAAGCCAACTCTTTCCAAATTTCCAGGTTTTCCTTCCTGAGAGTTTGCTTCTGTATTCATCTTGCCCACCCCGTGCATCCTCTCCTACCCCTAATTCTTCCCCCACATCCATTATTTATCGAAGTCTCCCTCCATTTTGTCTCTCAACCTTGCTGTCGGTGTCGTCTCTTTTTGCAGTTCTTGTCATTTTGTTACATCCTGATCCATCTGTGTTCCAACTCCTCCATGAGCCTCGACGCTATATCCAAAAGGTTATCTTGTAATCAGAGATGTTCTTCAATAAACAACTTTTAGTGCTTAGTTATCTCGTTTATTAAAGCATATCTCTTCGATTGCAATATCACTTACCACTTGAAGTTGTTTATTGAACAACGATTTTTCAATAATTGCAATGTTCCTTCATCGTTGAACTCACTTTCCAAAAAGTGTACTTGACCTCTGATCTTTGATCCAGATCCACTTCGATCTTTGACCTGTCCCTCACACTTTATATCCCTTTATATCCATCCACATTTTTAGCCTGGTGTTGTCTTAGCGGTTAGAGTGCTGGCTTGGGATCCTAGGATCCTGGGTTCGAATCCCGGTCGATCGCTGAATTAACACCAGGGTGGTTGACTCAGCCTGTCATCCTTCCGAGGTCGGCAAATTGAGTACCAGTTCACTGGTAATTCCCTGTGTGTCGCAAGAGGTGACGAACAGGGTTGGTGGCAGGAAGGGCATCCGGCCATAAAACATTGCTTCAAAAAGGGGACCACGGTGCCAAAAAAAGGCCAACCCCTGCTCTGCGGGGGAAAATGGCCTCTAAAGGTGGTTCTATATCCATCCACATTTCCTTCTTTTTCTTTATCTTTTTTTTTCCGTTTTCAGTTTTGTCAGTTTTCCTGACAAATGGCGATTAATGCTCAAATTATCAAACACACCTCATTTCCCACGACGGTTAACCTACCATTATCAACATTTATTTGAAAGATCCCATTGTGTACATGTTGTCCGCCAGCGCTATCCAACACGATCGTTTTCTGGGAGACTAGCGTTCCGTTGTATTAATCACAAGCCGTCTTTGTTAAACATGACGTGGACACTAAATTTCTAGAAATTAATGGTTATATCGGTGGAGTTAGGTCGGTCAAAAACACCGATGAATATGTTGTCCTTTCTTTCGGATACGCACTTCTTACACAATTGCTGTCATTGCCGGATTGTTGGTTTTCGTGCACAATGACATTCCGCAATGCCTTATAATTGATTGCGTTGCAAACACACTCGGCTCTTGTTCTGACTCGGCACTCGCCAGCGACATCTCATCCAAGTTTTCCAAGTGCTTTATTAGCAGCCGCAGCCAGCTGGCAAGCCGTCGTTTCACCACACTCCGGGGCCGTGACGCCGACCAAGAGCGCAGGGCACGCCGTACGACGTGACAACGGCCCCTAGTCTCTGAACACACCATTTGACATGACTGAGCTACAGTCGTGTGCAAATTACCCTTTTTCAAACCTCGGCAGGTTTGACTCGTGTTAATTACCCTCGCCAGAGCAGAGGGTATTGCATTGTGAGTCCGTTTGTTTGTCTGTCTGTGTGTTTGTCCGCACAGAATAAATATGATTTTCTCTGCAACCGTTGGTCCGATTGACAGGAAATTTTCACCATAAGTGCAACTCCACCCGTATAATTTTTTATGATAATTATGACGTCATAGGTCACGTTGTTCGGCCGCCATCTTGGAAAAACGTAAAAACTTTGCACCTCCACATCTCCGAAAGCGCTGAATAGAAAAAATTGAGACATGGCTCATTGTAAAGAACTCTCCATGGGGAAGAAACTGTGTTGATGGGATTTCAATTACAATGTTCCTTCATCGTTGAACTCACTTTTCCCAAAAATGGCACTCGCCCAATTTTATCCTGCCATAACCTAAACAGAGTCTAATGTCATCGGTGCCTCCATTATGACGTCATAATTTGACAAGTACAAAACGTCGTCCGATCAAGATGAAATTTCTTGAGCATAATCGAGGAATAAATTAGTGGAGAAAAAAAATAATGCTGACGTGATCACGTGGTTTGGCCGCCATATTTGTTTTAACACAAAAGCCTTACAAACCACTGAAAATACATCCTGGCGAGGGTCTGCAATCTCTGATCGCTCTTTTTCTTGTTATTACTGTATTTATAATGATAAAATTGTCTTTTATAGCAATACACGACGCAAACAAAATGCAGCATACGTTTAGTGCTCTGTTTTAGGTATGTTGTACATAAGTAACACGTTGTATTTATGATCATGATTATCCAAGAATCACGTACTTGAAGGTGTGCTGCTTTGAAGGTGTGGCACGGTACACTCAGGTGGTTTACTGGCTTGATTTAGGCCAAAATTGCAGTGTCATTAGTTTCATTGAAGATTGTAATGTTACAAGGGCCGTTCAAAAGGTTCTTTGGGACAATGCGCTTGATCGTCCAAGAAACTCCGACTTTTAATTTTATTTTCAAAACACAAATAAATATGCTTAGTAAGGTAGGATATTTCCCATACTAACTACATTTACCTACATATTGAAAATGTAAATGATTGACGTCTTTCCGAATATATATTGAGATAATAATCTTCTTCCGATAACTTTTTTGTCTTGTCCAGCCACAATGTCTGGCATTATGTTTGTTTAGGATTTTTGTTATTACTTCAGGGCTTTTGTTATTGGCGTTATGGAAAACCCTCGGATTAAGGTGAAAAGCAACCTCATGTCACCATGAAGAGGTGTAACACGTGAAAAACGGAAACCTTGGTGGAGAAATGGTTAGAGAGACCGCGTTTATCCTGCCTCTGTAAGAGAGCTTAACCAAACTTGGTAAGGGAGTTTAACCAAACTCGATGAGAGAGCTAAACCAAACTTGGTAAGGGAGTTTAACCAAACTCAATAAGAGAGCTTAACCAAACCTGGTACGGGAGTTTAACCAAACTTGGTAAGGGAGTTTAACCAAACTAGGTAAGAGACTTTAACCAAACTCGGTAAGAGACTTTAACCAAACTCGGTAAGAGAGTTTAACCAAACTCGGTAAGAGAGTTTAACTAAACTTGGTAAGGGAGTTTAACCAAACTCGGTAAGAGAGTTTAGCCAAACTTGGTAAGAGAGTTTAACTAAACTTGGTAAGGGAGTTTAACCAAACTCAATAAGAGAGTTTAACTAAACTTGGTAAGGGAGTTTAACCAAACTCGATAAGAGAGTTTAACCAAGCTTGATAAGGGAGTTTAACCAAACTTGGTAAGGGAGTTTAATCAAACTCGGTAAGAGAGTTTAACTAAACTTGGTAAGGGAGTTTAACCAAACTCAATAAGAGAGCTTAACCAAACTTGGTAAGGGAGTTTAACCAAACTCGGTAAGAGACTTTAACCAGACTCGGTAAGAGACTTTAACCAGACTCGGTAAGAGAGTTTAACCAAACTTGGTAACCGAGTTTAACCAGACTTTGTAAGAGTTTAACCAGACTTGGTAAGAGTTTAACCAGACTCTGTAAGAGAGTTTAACCAGACTCTGTAAGAGTTTAACCAGACTTTGTAAGAGTTTAACCAGACTGGTAAGAGAGTTTAACCAGACCTGGCAAGAGTTTAACCAGACTCTGTAAGAGAGTTTAACCAGACTCTGTAAGAGTTTAACCAGACTCTGTAAGAGTTTAACCAGACTCTGTAAGAGTTTAACCAGACTTGGTAAGAGTTTAACCAGACTTGGTAGGAGAGTTTAACCAGACTCTGTAAGAGAGTTTAACCAGACTCTGTAAGAGCGTTTAACCAGACTCGGTAAGAGAGTTTAACCAGACTCGGTAAGAGAGTTTAACCAGACTCGGTAAGCGAGTTTAACCAGACTCTGTAAGATAGTTTAACCAGACTCTGTAAGCGAGTTTAACCAGACTCTGTAAGAAAGTTTAATTAGACTTGGTAAGAGAGTTTAACCAGACTCAGTAAGCGAGTTTAACCAGACTCTGTAAGAGAGTTTAACCAGACTCTGTAAGCGAGTTTAACCAGACTCGGTAAGAGAGTTTAACCAGACTCGGTAAGCGAGTTTAACCAGACTCTGTAAGAGAGTTTAACCAGACTCTGTAAGCGAGTTTAACCAGACTCTGTAAGCAAGTTTAATTAGACTTGGTAAGAGAGTTTAAACAGTCTCGGTGACATAATTCATGGTTCGAGCGTCTGCTCTGTGTCTGTGAGGTCAGCCGTTCAAATCCCAGCCGTGTCATACCAAAGACTTTTAAAATGGTACGTGCTGCTGCCTTGCTTGTCATTCAGTATTTTATAGAATAATGCACGGATAAACAACCATAGGTTAGCCATTCTCGTACAGCCTTCGATTGACCTGTTTGCCTCCTACTGTGTCAAAGTTACTTGTAAAGGAAGAATATTATTATAACTTGCTTATCTATCAGCATTGTGCCTTCCCTGTGGTGTAAAAATGAAACAACATTAATTTCGAAAGGTCCTTTTGATCCTTCTGTATTTGTGAAAGAAGCTCGTGCCTGTATCACCAAAGTTACACATCAAGCACTGCTCTTTGGGCCTTTGTCTGCCTGTGCCCTCCTCACCTCGATCGTCCTCGCTCCACAGATATGAGCTGATGCGCCAGTGCTGGAGAGATCGACCCAATGACCGTCCGACCTTTGCACAAATCTGTGTCTCTCTGAACCGCATGCTCGAGGCACGCAAGGTACAGGGACCTTCCTTGCCTGTTGTGGTATTTTTTGTACCGGGATTAACCTATCTCACTGTATAAATGTTATTGCCATTGCAGCACCACACATACTATCATGTGGGCAATTTGATCGGATAGGGGATGATGGAGATAGAGAGAAAGTGCAGGCAGGCGGTAGTTTCAATAATTCCACAAATATGCATACGTAATTCATAGATGGTCATAAATGTTTAATGGGGAGAGAGCTACAGCATAGCCGTCAGAAACACTTCGGGCAGATTCACCATTGACCTTGTGAAAACCTTTTTCTTTTTTTTACTGTCCCCAGTGTATTTTCTGGCAGCACAACTGACCAAATCGACACCCACACATCCTGTGCTTCCACACCCAGACCCATATCCCGCTCCACATCTGGCTCCCGCTCCTGCCCCCAGTGTTTAGGCTACCCGCACATCTCACACTTTCACCCCAAGCCACAACACAGCCCGAAGCCCCTTATTTTTACTCTACCCTACCGCCCCCTTTCCCTTCCATCCTCCCACACATTTCACACCCCAATAGCTCACTTTCCTTTTTCTTCTCCATCCTAACACCATCTCTTTTGTGAAAAAATAACAATACAACATTCCATAAGGATCTCCTTTTTTACGGAGTCTTTCATCAAAACACGTATGAGTGCCACTCCCATGGTAAGAGGGAAATTGAGTACCGCTATGACCGAGCACTCTTACCTGTTGTATCTTGCCTCAGTAAGGATGCCAGACATGTTCAGCGTGCCACAGTTTGATGATTCATTTCAGCAAACCTTAAAATGAAGTTTGTAATGCAGCATGGCCCAGCAAGATCTTTCTCCCTATGCCACTAAGAGCATCAGTCTGGCCTGCAGTCCACCATGTCTTCCACCGACTGGTCTACTTTCTCTTCATCTCCAGACTTGGACAGTGCGTGGAACTCATTTATCAAGAAACTACTCTTTCTCCTGCATGCATCAATTCATACCTTCATGCATCCAGCTGATCCTGCCCAGCATCCTATCCCTGGTACAATAATTCATGCGGTGAGGCAATTGATAGAAAACAGCTAGCCTTTTCCTCCTGGAAAATCAACCCTTCTGGTAGGAACCTCCAGTCCCTCCGCAAAGTTTCTAAACATTGTGTCTTCATCCACAGATGCACTGAAATTTGGAATCAACTTACCTGAGGGTGAATTTGCAGGTATTTGGCATCCATAAAACTTGTGGTGGCAGTTGGTCATGTTTGGCTCTGGAACATGTTCTCCGTGTGTTCCTTCACTCGTAAAGGATTACCTTAACTCTGAATGAAGCCTGGTGTTGGCTTAGCGGTTAGGGCTTGGGATCCAAGGATCCTGAGTTTGAATCGCGGTCGATCGTTGAATTGACGCCAGGGGTGTTGACTCAGCCTGTCATCCTTCCGAGGTCGGCCAATTGAGTACCAGCTCACTGGTAACAACAACAACAACAACAACAACAACAACAACAACAACAATATCTCTGTCTTTGCAGAAAAGACTGACCTCCCTTTTTCCTCTCTTTCTGTGCCACTCCTACACCTCCTCACCGAAACAAACCATCTATGGCATTTGAAGTCCCCTTCTGTTAAAGTTGAGAAATTACTAACCCTCTCTTGCGACAAGCTCTCCTCCATAGTGACAAACTCTGGCAGAATATGGGCCTCGCACTCGTAAACTTCTCTCACTCTTTCTCTCTCTCTCTCTCTCTCTCTCTCTTTCTATATCCCGCCATTTTCCAAGGGCCACCTGCCTGCATCACAGGAAATGGCCGATGTTAGCCCTATTCATTATAATGGTGCAAAAACTGACCCTCTTAACCATAGACCAGTCAGCCTTCTCCCCATCATAGGCAAGGACATTTAATTGCTAATTCCAGCAGTTCTCGAATCATCTTTTCTAAACCCGATCAGAACTGATAGTTCTGCACCCCTCCACCACGCCGGCCGTGGCAGCAACCTTCTCTGCTGATTTGGAGACGATAAGAAACTGTTTGTCTACCTGGAGCATGTTGTTTAATGCAAGAAAGAGCCATATTCTCACTTTGTCCATCCATAAAGACCAGCTGGCAAATCCTCCAATTTATTCCTGTTGTCAGCCTCTGGGAGATGTATATAGCCTCTGATGTTCCTGGGCCTTACCTTTCAGCTAGAATCTGTTTTATGCAGAACATATTTCCAAACTGGCCTTCACATCTAGCTCTCACTTCAGAAGTCCTTCCTCTGCCATCCTCCGCTTGTGATTGTGTGCAAGGCCTTCATCCGGAATGTTATGGAATATGGCTCCTCACTGTGCACTGGTTGTTACTGCTTCCTATCTCTCTCCCCCTACCCACCCCCAACCCACCCGAGGCCCTGGAATGTCAGGCCATGTCGATGGAATCACGCATCCGTAAGCTGATTCTCAGATGCTGCATCTTGTTCACACATGCAGGTTTGTGGCCTTGTTGTTTATTCTGGTCTTGCTCCTCATGAACCTCTCTCCTTCCAGCTCCTGCCCCTCTAGGTCACACGTGTTCTGCCAAAATCCCTTTCCTCGTTACTCCCTCCCCCAAACTCCCAACCCGCAATCCCTCCCTCACCCCAAGTCTAAACTCAACAATTACCTCCATTCTTTCATATCACTCTTTTCTTACCTGTAGAACTGTCTTCCTGAGTCCATTGTCTTGAGTTATTTCTTACAGGATCTGAAGTCTGCTGCCCACCTGCACCTCACGGTCTCTCCCATTTCCACTACTGAGCTTTACTACACCAGTTGAGTCCCTGTTTCCACACTTCTGCAATTACTCTTCTTGTGCTGTGGTGCATCCACTTGTTGTTGCCGCACAGTTGTTCCCTTTGCCAATTTTATCTATTCATCCGCTTGTTGTTCTGCTCTTCCACGAGCTTTGTAACCTATATTTTTTAACGATTCGCTGGAGCTTGCCCCTTGATGTTTCCAATTTGGCCTCAATAACATTATTTATATTCAAGTCATCAATTTCATAAGTTTGTGTGATGGTTATCTGCAGTCTCTAAGGCTCATGTATGAGTTCG
Source organism: Myxine glutinosa (assembly GCF_964187855.1). Classification (NCBI taxonomy): domain Eukaryota; kingdom Metazoa; phylum Chordata; class Myxini; order Myxiniformes; family Myxinidae; genus Myxine; species Myxine glutinosa. The sequence continues at coordinate 69,390 of NW_027616574.1, forward strand.
TACGGTACATACATATATATCATGTGCAGGATAAGGATATTAGAAAGCACCTGTGCAATGTTATACTCGTGCATTAACTACAAGGACCTCAGCACACAATGGTCTGAATTCAAATCAACTCAAACCTACGATGTTCATTTTCATGATCGATCCACCACACTTGTATTATTGCGTTGCACGTATGATTTTTTTTTATTTATTGGCAGTGAAAATTTGTTTCCTATTCCTGACCCAATGTCACATTTTGGCACAGCCATAACAATACACTGCCAACACTGCCTCATTGTGATGTCATTGTGCCAGCTGCTTTATTATTTAGTTATTTATTTAATTATTTATTAATTTCTTTATTAGTTTATTTATTTGTTTGTTTGTTTATTTGTTTATTTGTTTATTTGTTTATTTATTGATTTATTTATTGATTTATTGATTTATTCATTGATTTATTGATTTATTTATTGATTAATTTATTAATTTTTTTTTTTTTTTTTTTTTTTTTAATCCTGGGCACATTAAAGATCGCCTACGTTTCATTCCCACTTCAAGAACATCACTGCAGCACCGGCGCAGTAGGATTCTGAGTGATTGGCGATGTGCTTTGAGGTCAGGATGTGCAGAAATGCGTAATTATTGCAATGGAACTGCAATGCATTATGCATCGTAAAGAAAGCAAAAGTTAAACCTCACCTAAATTAGTGAGACAAATTGATAAGGAATTTGTGCCCACATACAAGCATTATGACAAAAGCTGTGGTTTACGTGGACGAGAAGTATTATCAGGGAAGGGAGGTTGTGGGAATCAAGCCAAGTGGTGGTTTGGGGGCCGCCGGGGGACGTGGTGTATCTTGGTTCGAAACATTCTGTGTGTTTTTGAGCACAACTATAATTTATACGTCTGGGAGGTTGAAACATTTATGAAAAGCAAAAAGCTGTAAAAAATAAATCTCATACTTAAAAATAAGAAAACTTGTACCTGCTCCCAACCCCCTCTCCTTCCTCCACTCACCTCACTAAAAATCAAACTAACTAACCTTTTGTGTTTTGAAATGAGAAACAAAGATTCATGAAACAGAAACATACTGGTGAATAGCATCCTGCATTACCTGTGGTAGTGAATAGCAGTGATGGTGATAACATTGTGTACTACATCTGGTTGTGAATAGTACACTGTACTACCTGTTATTTGAATAGTGTATACCCTCTTACCTGTGATGGTGAATAGTATACTGTACTACCATAATAATATCTTCTGCCTGGTAAAGGTTTTTTTTCTCGGTATTATGACATAATTTATAAATTATTTGATGTGTTTCTTTACATTGGCTGTTTGTTTTGCAGGCATACGTGAACACGGCGCTGTTTGAAAACTTTACCTATGCGGGAATTGATTGCTCCGCTGAAGAAGCCTGAACGCGCCATCATGCTGAGATAGCTCATCATTTAAGTGTAGATGTGATGACTGTATATACTGTACTAGAGTATGGACATGCACTGCTGAATGCGTGAATTGAACTGCTAACCCCACCGTGTGTGTGTGTGTGTGTGTGTGTGTGTGTGTGTGTGTGTGTGTGTGTGTGTGTGTGTGTGTGTGTGTGTGTGTGTGTGTGTGTGTGTGTGTGTGTGTGTGTGTGTGTGCATGCGCGATTGTGTGTGTGTGCGCGTGTTTGTGTCTGTCTGTCATAACCAGAATAAGTTTGCCGTAAATCATGATGCCAGAAATTATGCTCCAGGGAAGTTCATTAACGAGCTGGCATGGTATGTAAGTTTCAGGATTGTGCATAACAAACGTTTTTGGGTTTTTTAAAAAATGATGTTTTGGTGTTTTATAGGAAGTAGAACTGAGAAGCTGCATTTATTCCATCCTCTCTCTCACACACACACACACACATATATATATATATACACACACAACCACACATATAACCATACATTCAACCACCTGATGTTTGAATACATTTTGCTATTTTTTTGCATCTCCAATTGATAAATATTACACTTACAGTGCCTTCAGAAAGTATTCACACCCCTTGACTTTTTCACATTTTGTTGTGTTACAGCCTGAATTTAAAATGGATTACATTGAGATTTTTGTCACCGATCTACACAAAATACCCCATAATGAAAAAGTGAAAACATGTTTTTAGATTTTTTTTTTAATCTTGTGAAAAATGAAATACGGAAATATCTAATTTACATACGTATTCAGCCCCTGAGTCAATACTTTGTCGAAGCACCTTTGGCAGCGATTACAGCTTCGATTCTTCTTGGTTACTTCTGTATCAGCTTTGCACACCTGGATTTGGGGAATTTCTCTCATTCTTCCTTGCACTTTTGCTCAAGCTCTGTCAAGTTGGATGGGGAGCATCAGTGAACAGTAATCTTCAAGTCTTTCCACAAATTCTCAATGGGATTCAAGTCTGGGCTTTGGCTGGGCCACTCAAGGACTTTCACATTCTTGTTCTGAAACCATTCCGGTGTTGCTTTTGCTGTATGCTTGGGGTCATTGTCCTGTTGGAAGGTAAATCTTCGCTGCAGTCTAAAGTCTTTTGCATGCTGAAGCAGGTTCTCCTCAAGGATTTGCTGGACTTGGCTCCATTCATTGTTCCCTCTATCCTTGCAAATCTCACAGTCCCTGCCACTGAAAAGCCTTCCCATAGCATGATGCTGCCACCACCATGCTTCACGGTCGGGATAGTGTTAGATGGGAGATGAGCTGTGCTCGATGTCCGCCAGACGTAGCGCTTTGCATTCAGGCCAAAGAGTTCAATTTTCATCTCGTCAGACAACAGAATATTTTGCCTCATGTTCTCAGTCTTTTACCTGCCTTTTTGCATCTCCAGATGTGCTGTCATGTGCCTTTTTCTCAGGAGTGGCTTCCGTCTGGCCATTCTCCCATAAAGCCTACATTTGTGAACTGCTGCAGAGACTGTTGTCCTTCCGACAGGTTCTCCCATCTCAGCCAATGAGCTCTGTAGTTCTATTGAAGTGGTCATTGGGTTCTTGGTCAACACCATGACCAAGATTATTTTTGCCCGGTTGCTTAGTTTGGTCAGACGGCCAGCTCTGGAAAGTGTCTGGGTAGTTCCATATTCTTTCCATTTCCTAATGATGGAGCTCACTGTGCTCTTAGGACCTTCCAACACTCCAGAAATTGCTTTATATCCTTCCCCAGATCTATGCCTCCTCACAATTATATTGCGGAGTTCTACAGACAGTTCCTTGGACTTCACGTTGGAGAGTCTGCTCTGACATTCACTGTCAACTGTCAACCTTTTATAGAAAGGTGTGTTTCTTTCTAAATCATGTTGAATCAAACAAATTGGCTACAGGTGGGCTCCAATCAAGCTGTAGAGACATCTCAAGGATGACCAAAGGAAATTGGATGCACCTGAGCTCAAGTTGCAGTGTCATAGCAAAAGGGTTGAATACTTATTGACCGAAGACATTTCGTCAGCTTTCATTTGTTTTTTAATTTGTAAAACATTCTAAAAAATGTATTTCACTTTTTCATTACGGGTATTTTGTGTGGATGTGACAAAAAAAATTATTTAATCCATTTTAAATTCAGGCTGTAACACAACAAAATGTGAAAAAGTCATAGGGTGTGAATACTTTCTGAAGACACTGTATCTGCTTGAAAAATTAAAAACTGATAAAGCTATAAACAATAAAGCAGGTTTCTGACAGAAGATTGACAAAGCCAACTTGTTGACAATAAAAATAATTTATTCCACATACTTTCATGAGACAGAATTTTTTTATATGTGCATCTTTTGTACTCCATATGGTGGCCTGAAAGTTGATTTACCCCTCCCCAGTAAAGTATTCGGTCTTAAACTCTTTTTAATATACATATATGATTTTATTATACATTACTTATAATAATCAATCAGTCATTGCATCTGTATGCGCTCTATCATTCTCCTTGAACCACAAAGGCCGGGAGAGTAGAGGGGAAAGGAGGGAGGGAGGTGCGAGAAATTTCAGAAGGGTAAAGCGTCTTTCAGGCCACCCTTTTTTTTTTTCTTTTTTTTTTTTTGTATACAAGATCGAGGCTCGTGAGAACCCTGTACAGTGAAGTATCTTCTACTTGGGGGCATTTGAAATAATCATTGCTAGTAGTACTCTCCTTAACTCCTTACTGGGTCTTGATTTGCTTCTCTGCATTTTTGCATCTTTTTCACTTTCTAGATCGAGTTTTCTTTTTTAAGTTCTCATATTATATGACGTTGTGGCCATAAAACATTGCTTCAAAAAAAGGAGACCACGGTGCCTGAAAAAGGCCGACCCCTGCTCTGCGGGGAAAAATGGCCTCTAAAGGTGGTTCATATGATTACGCATTGTTTGAACATAGTTTACATCGATTGGTTATTACACTTGTTCTACCTGCGATGTGATTTAATACTACTACTACTACTACTACTACTACTACTACTACTACTACTACTACTACTACTACTACTACTACTACTACTACCTGTGGCAAGGCACGTGATGATTGAACATATTTTTGAATAAAAAAAATCTTGCTGTGCTACTGCAGTAGTGTGGATTACTTTGACTTTGAATTCTTTCAGTAATGTATGAAGAAAGTTTTCAACGTATTCATGGAGGCTTTTGTAGGTTTTCCTTTTCAAACAAACAAAGAAAACTTTCTCCCTCCGTGACTGCTTGAAGTGTAAATGGAAATCACCGATGCAGTGTTCCAAATAATTAACCTAAAATAATTTGGTATTTCGTCTTCTACGGGACTTTCAGAGACTTTCAAAATGACGTACGAATGCTAAACGAACCTTTTGCGCTTACACTGTGTGCGTTTTCACTGAGTCAGTTCTGCTCGCCGGGCACTTTTAACCTGCCGTAGTTAGCGTGAAATCTGTGATTTAAATCGTCTTTTTAAACATAATTTTCAGCATTTAGACGAAAAAGTGACAACTTACAAATGGTTAATCAGAATTGTCTTAATGGATTCGAATCTTACTCACGAGAATATAAGAACATGACAAAATATCCGTCAATGAGACTTAGAGGTATTGATTTTCTATCATTTCCTGTTAATACAAGCGAGTGTCCACTGTGAATATATATTTTTTAAATACACACGGCCACCTCTCCTTTTAGCAATAGATGTGAAAAATCTAGTATAATTTCTCTTGTGGCTCCGGAACCAAACAAACAATATATTTATAACATCACCCTCAGCTTGCATTCCCCCTCCCAATATGATTCAAAGTAGTATTATAAAATTTTAACCCTGTACATTCACAAGCCCCATATATGTCCTTAAGAAGCAACTAATCCAGGTAAACAGTCCATTCACTGGTAGTGATCTGTCGGGGGTTTGTATAGAACATGCCCGTCCACTCGGGCCTTGCACTGGCCCACATGGAGGTGAGTGTGCAGTATCAGCAGGTGCTCATTTGGTGAGCTGAGAAAGTTCTGCGAGAGTGTTTCGATTTTCCCATTATCTCAGGCACCTTTTGAGGTAGGAAGCTGATATTTGGACATGACAATGACCACGTGATTTGGCTGTAAAGGCTATTTTTGATTTATTGATTGATCAATTAATCGATTAATTATTTAATTATTCGATTTATCACTTAATTAATTTAAAATCTTTAAGTTACAGATTCGTATGAAATAGTGGTGGTTTATGTATTCTATTAGCCAATTGATTAACTATTTATTTTTTTATGATTATTATTTGTTTATTTTCATTATTAGTCATTTATTTAATTTCTTTCTCATCTGGGCAATATCTCAGGCACCTTTTGAGCTAGGAAGTTAATATTTGGACACCACAGTGACCAAGTGATTTGGCTATCAAGGATATTTTTAATTTATTGATTAATTTATTGATTTATATAAAGGATATGAATTTATTATATCTCTCTGGCTATTCTCAGAGAGCTACCTCAGCGTCGACGAGTCTGGCTTTCACTCACGCCGACTGGCACGGTCTTCAAGCAGCCATCAATCATCTGGACTGGTCTCCCATCTCTACCGCCTCTGACATCAACTCTTCCTGGGAATTCTTCCACAGCAAACTGCTCTCTCTCATGCACAGATTTATCCCATCTCTTCTTCAGTTGTCTTACCCTTCCTCCCGTTCATGGTACACTGAATCTTGTGGCATGGCAGTTGCCCTGAAACAACTTCCCTTTGCCTCTTGGAAGGCAAATCCAACTGAAGGCAATCTCAGTTCCTTCCACCAAGCTCAGAACAAGTGTGTGTCTACCCTCAGGAGTGCCAGGAAGCACTATCTCTCCACACTCAAGAATGAACTCTCAAACCTGTCTCCTTCCTCCAAATTCTGGTGGCATCTGGTCAAATCCGTTTCTGGTGTTTGTTCCCCCTCCATCCCCTCCCCTACCTCAAATGGCTACACAGTTGACACCGCACGTGACAAAGCCGAATGCCTCAACTCTGTGTTTGCCTCAAAATCTTGTGTCATAAACCCATCTCTCTCTGTTCCCACCTTACCCAGTCGAACCCAACTGCTCCTGGACTCTGTGTCCTTCTCTCCTGACAAGGTGGAGAAATTTTTGTCAAACCTCGACTCTGATTCTGCAACTGGACCAGGCGGCATTAGCCCACGGGTCCGAAAATCCTGCTCTGCCGCTCTATCTCACCCGCTCTCTGTTCTCTTCACCCTCTCTTTTGCTCAAGGTCATCTGCTATCAACTTGGAAATCAGCAAACTTTGCCGCTTTACACAAAAAAGGTGCAAAAACAGATCCTTGCAACTCCAGACCAATCAGCCTGCTCCCAATTATCAGCAAAGTCATGGAATCCATCATTGCTTCAGATATCAAATCCTTCCTCTTCTCCAATGGCTTGATCTCCGATCATCAATTTGGATTCAGACCAGGTCATTATACTCTGGACATGTTGCTTCTGCTGTCTCAACAATGGATGGAGGTCCTCAATGCCAAACAGGAAATCAGAGCTGTCTCCCTTGACATATCACATGCCTTCGATATGGTCTGGCACCCAGCTCTGCTCACCAAACTTTCCTCCTATGGTATCCATGGAAATCTCATGCATCGCTTGCGGACTTCCTCTCTGGTCGAAGTCAACGTGTGGCCCTGAATGGATTTCTCTCATCTCCCCTTCCTGTTAAGGATGGTGTTCCCCAAGGCAGTGTACTGGGCCCTGTGCTTTTTCTGGTCTTCATCATTGATCTCTCCGACTCTCTGGAAAATCCTCTCCATCTCTTTGCTGATGACTCCACTCTCTGCCGCTCCATTCCTCATCCCTCAGATCGGCAGTCTGCAGCCTCCTCACTCTCTGCAGACCTGGACAAAATCACAGACTGGTCAAACAAGTGGAACATGTCTTTCAATCCTGACAAATCTCACACTCTTACTATGTCTCTCCGAAAAGACCGACTGGACAACCCTCCCATCTACTTTCTCAACAATCCTCTCCAAGAAGTTCTGGCACTCAAGCTTTTGGGTCTTACTATCTGCCATGATCTTTCCTGGAAAAACCACATTTCCAAACTGGCCTCCAAAGCCAGTCGCAGACTGGGCATCCTCCGTCGTGCGAAGTCCTTCCTTGTTACACCTGAGCTCACTACATACAAGGCTTTCATCCGCAGCTCAATGGAATACTGTTTTCCCCTCTGGGCCAGTGCTCCGGCCTCACACCTAGCTCGGCTTCACGCTGTTGATACCAAAGCTTTCAGAATAATTGGAATCTCCCGCGATGAAGCTAACTCCGAGGGCCTTTCACTCACTCGCCGCAGGAAGGTTGGTGGTCTATCTGTCTTTTACCGACTCCTCTCCGGCCTTGCTCCCCCAGCTCTCTCTGTGGTCTGTCCCCCTAATATTCCTACAGGTCCCACAAGATCTGCCAGCAACCCTCTTAGGGTTAAGCTGCCAATATCTAGGCTCTCTGCTCACCTTCACTCTTTCATTCCTCTTTTCTCCCGCCTCTGGAACAAACTCCCCCACTCTCTTCAATCCCACTCCTCCCTCCAGGTCTTTAAAACAGCTGTTCACCACCATCTCTTATCTTCCCCCATCCAAAACCTTGATCTTTTCAACCCCTGCTAATTTTCACCCCAGATACACTTTTTTGAAATTCCAACTTCTTTCGTGGAAGTCCTTGCAGTGTCCATGTGTTTATACCTCTTCCACCTCCCCCAAGCCCTCTCCCTCCCACAGGTCTCCCGATGTCCCTGCTCTCAAATGTTGTGTTTGTGTCCTACCCCCTCTCTCCCCATCTTGTCTGCCACTCCCCTTATTTTGTGTTTTATGTGTCGGTTTGACTTTTTGTGTGATTAATGTTAGCTCTTTCACGAGCCTCGATGTTGTATACAAAAAAAAAAAAAAATCAATCAATTAATCGATTAATTATTTATTGATTAATCAATTAATTTTTTTTTTTCAATTAATGACTTATTTAATTAATTTCCAAAAAGTTAGAGCTTCCAATGAAGCACTGGCAGTTTAGGTATGCTATTAGCCAATTATTTAAGAAAATATTTTCTGATCATTGTTTATCGATTTTAATTATGCAATTAATCAATCAATTTATTGTACACCTCCCCCACCCAATTCAGTCTCTATGAGCTACACGGTGGTATTGCACTGTAGGATATTTATATATTTGGCATGGGGGTGGTGCACTTTGAATGCAGGTGTACTCGTTTGTATTATGATTGGTGTAAACCATGACAAAACAGCAACTCAGGTACAATCATCTATCTGTATGTCGACATATCTGGGCAGTGTCTGTGTTGTCACTGAACTACTCCCTCAAACCTATGTTTCCGTGGTTGTGCAGTGCTTTTAATGACGTGGGGGTGAGGTGTTTTGAATTACGTGGTGGTGAGGTGTTTTAAATTACTTGTTGGTGAGGTGTTTTTAATTACATGGTGGTGAGGTGTTTTTAATTAGATGGTGGTGAGGTGTTTTTAATTAGATGGTGGTGAGGTGTTTTGAATTACGTGGTGGTGAGGTGTTTTTAATTACTTGTTGGTGAGGTGTTTTTAATTACATGGTGGTGAGGTGTTTTTAATTAGATGGTGGTGAGGTGTTTTGAATTACGTGGTGGTGAGGTGTTTTTAATTACATGGAGGTGAGGTGTTTTTAATTACATGGTGGTGAGGTGTTTTTAATTACGTGGTGGTGAGGTGTTTTTAATTACATGGTGGTGGGGTGTTTTTAATTACATGGTGGTGAGGTGTTTTGAATTACATGGTGGTGAGGTGTTTTAAATTACTTGTTGGTGAGGCGTTTTTAATTACATGGTGGTGAGGTGTTTTTAATTACATGGTGGTGAGGTGTTTTGAATTATGTGGTGGTGAGGTGTTTTTAATTACATGGAGGTGAGGTGTTTTTAATTACATGGTGGTGAGGTGTTTTTAATTAGATGGTGGTGAGGTGTTTTGAATTACGTGGTGGTGAAGTGTTTTTAATTACGTGGTGGTGAGGTGTTTTTAATTACGTGGTGGTGAGATGTTTTTAATTACATGGTGGTGAGGTGTTTTTAATTACGTGGTGGTGAGATGTTTTTAATTACATGGTGGTGAGGTGTTTTTAATTACATGGTGGTGAGGTGTTTTTAATTACATGGTGGTGAGGTGTTTTTAATTACTTGGTGGTGAGGTGTTTTTAATTACATGGTGGTGAGGTGTTTTTAATTACGTGGTGGTGAGGTGTTTTTAATTAAATGGTGGTGAGGTGTTTTTAATTACGTGGTGGTGAGGTGTTTTTAATTACGTGGTGGTGAGGTGTTTTTAATTACGTGGTGGTGAGGTGTTTTTAATTACATGGTGGTGAGGTGTTTTTAATTAGATGGTGGTGAGGTGTTTTTAATTACATGGAGGTGAGGTGTTTTTAATTACATGGTGGTGAGGTGTTTTTAATTAGATGGTGGTGAGGTGTTTTGAATTACGTGGTGGTGAGGTGTTTTTAATTACGTGGTGGTGAGGTGTTTTTAATTACGTGGTGGTGAGATGTTTTTAATTACATGGTGGTGAGGTGTTTTTAATTACGTGGTGGTGAGATGTTTTTAATTACATGGTGGTGAGGTGTTTTTAATTACATGGTGGTGAGGTGTTTTTAATTACATGGTGGTGAGGTGTTTTTAATTACTTGGTGGTGAGGTGTTTTTAATTACATGGTGGTGAGGTGTTTTTAATTACGTGGTGGTGAGGTGTTTTTAATTAAATGGTGGTGAGGTGTTTTTAATTACGTGGTGGTGAGATGTTTTTAATTGTGTGGTAGTGATGTGTTTTTAATTACGTGGTGGTGAGGTGTAATCGTCCCAAACCTCCAGTCTGCACCTACCCCTCCTGTATGTATGTGCTGAGGGGTTATTTTTTGAATTTATTTAAAAAAAAATTCAATCTAAATTGCTTATAAAAATGTAATATCATAAACACTACAAATAAATTTGTGCAAAATAATTGTTTGCATTATGATTGGTGTAAATCATGAACACAGCAACTCAGGTACAGTCATTATCCTCAGCAAAAACAATCCTAAACTGTAACGACAGCGTGGTGAGTCAGCTCAGCTGATATATATATATATATATATATATATATATAATATAAAATGTGATGTTTTTAAGGACTGAAAGGAGGAAAATTATTTGTCGGATAAATAAAAGAAAAATCTAATTTATACTCATACTCATCATCAATGTGCCATAATTTTGAGAGAGTGCCGATGATAACTCACCCACTCTTCACAGACACCATATCCACCAACTAATTCTAATGCACACAATGCCCAGTTTAACGTACATTTGAGGGATCGTGCACACATTGATGTATCACCCCACATGTGAAGCGCCAAGATGGCGTACTTGAATTAATTACTTGGTGGTGAGGTGTTTTTAATTACATGGTGGTGAGGTGTTTTTAATTACGTGGTGGTGAGGTGTTTTTAATTACATGGTGGTGAGGTGTTTTTAATTACGTGGTGGTGAGATGTTTTTAATTGTGTGGTAGTGATGAACACCGCGAAAACTTTCTTTGCAGGCCAACTTTGATAAACAAACAAGATATCTCACACCCCAAATCATCAGTTCCCCCGGGCACAATTATCACATCTCAAAAATAAAGCAACAAAATTTCACAAAACGTACTTCAGTCGGATAAGTCCATCGGACTTCAGTCCATCCTACCAAAAATAAATGTATTAATATGTATCGCTGCGCTGAGATTCAAGCTGAAGTGAGTGTGTGTATCTCTAAGCTGTACTGCTGACTTTGTTTCCTCATACCAATGGAAGAATAAACGATCTGACTCTAGACACTGTTTGTTTTGTTTATCTTCCTTGCCCTGTTCAGCAGATGAGGTTGCCATGACAATTTGTTGGCTCGGAGTTACAATCCTGGACAAGTTGCCACTTTGATACAGGATGCTCGACTGAAAGTGCAGGAATGCACGAATTTGTACTTTGTTTGTTTAGGGTGCCGGCGATAACTCGTCGAACTCAAGACCCTAAGATCTTAAGCCATCCACCTTAACCGATAAGCCAACACCAGGCTTGTCCACCAACTAATGTCGGTAGACGGGACGCCCAGCTTAACGTCCATCCGAGGGACGGCATATAACTTGATGAATCATCCTGTCTGTGAAACACCGCGGGATTGCAGTTTATACCGAGGTCGGGATTGAAACCCAGGCGAGACAGGTTAGAGGGGAGTGTGCGCTAAACTAAAATAGCTGAGGCTTTCCAAACTGTTAGTAAAACGAACAAGAACATCAAACATCGAAAACATCGAAAACCCCATCAAACATCGAAAACCTATAGGCTTCAGGTTCAGATGAACGAGACAATATGTTATGTATATTGTCGTGGCCAAAAATATTGGCACCCTTGCACTTTTTTCAAATAACTCACAATTTTCTCTAAAAATAAGTTTGAATTTTCAAAAGTATTTGGTCTCCACAATACTTTATTTCAGTGTTAATATTACAGAACTTTTGTTTTTTATTCAGAACTTAATATATCCTTCTAAATCAGAAAAAAAAGAAATGGCATTAACAAAATTATTGACACCCTCGACATAATATTTGGCAGCACAGACTTTGGACAAAATAACTGCAGTCAAGCGCTTCCTATAGCCATGCATGAGCTTCCTAAACCTCTCTATGGTCAGTTTGGCCCACTCTTATTGTGCAAACAACTCCAGTTCTCCCAGATTTGAAGGGTGCCTTCTCCCAACTGCTGTTTTCAGATCTCCCCACAGGTGTTCAATGGGATTTAGATCTGGACTCATTGCTGGCCACTTCAGAACAGACCAGCGTTTTGTCTTGAATCATTCCTGGGTGCTTTTTGAAGTGTGTTTGGGGTCATTGTCCTGATGCAAGACCTATGACCTTTGACAGAGACCCAGATTTCTGACACTGGGTTGAACATTGTGCTCCAAAATGCCTTGGTAATCTCCTCATTTCATGATGCCATGCACACATTCAAGGCACCCAGTGCCAGAGGCAGCACAGCAACCATAACACATCACTGAACCTCCTCCATGTTTGACACTAGGGAAGGTGTTCTTTTCTTTGAAGGCTTCATTTTGTTTTCTGTAAACACAGAGATGATGTGCTTTACCAATAGCTCTAATTTGGTATCATCTGTCCACAGGAAATTCTCCCAGAAGGATTTTGACTTGTTCAGGTGTGTTTTGGAAAACTCCAGTCGGGCTTTCTAAGCAGTGGGGGTCCTCCTGGGTCTTCTACCATAGAACCCCTTTCATTGAGTTGGTGACGGATGGTGTGAGTTGAAACTGTTGTACCTTGTGTCTGAAGGTCAGCTTGAATCTGTTTGGCAGTTGATTGAGGTGCTTTCTCCACCATTCGAACAATCCTTATCTGCAACCTTCGACCAAGTTTCTCTTGCGGCCACGACCAGGGAGGTTGGCTGCTGTGCCATGGTCCTTAACCGTGGGCACAAGAACATCAAGGTCTCTGGAGATGGACTTGTAGCCTTGATATTGTGCATGCTTGGCTACAATCTTGTGTGTGACCTCCTCAGACAATTCTCTGGTTTTCTTTCTTTTCTCCATGCTCATTGTGGTACACACGGTTACACAAAACAGCAGAATGACTCCTTTTCTCTGTTGAAACTGGTTGAATGAGTGATTTTTATGTTGCAGGCAACTGCAACGCACCACAGGTGAGTTCAATTCCAAAGTAATGGAGAATCGCCTGCTTGAAATATGATAATTTCGAACAACTTCTAAAAGGTGCCAATAATATTGTCCAGGCCATTTTAGGATTTCTGTGTGGAATAAGATAAGATTTAGTAATTTTTCAGCTTTTTTTGTTTTGTTCCACTGCACATAAAATAAATACATTTGTGGATACCAAAATTTTTTCATATTTCAACAATTTTCTGGAAGAAATGGTGCATTATTTGAAAAAAGTGCAAGGGTGCCAATATTTTTGGCCACGACTGTATATATATATATATATATATACATATATATGTGGTCTCCACAACAAAACATACATATATATATACACAAAGAATTAAGTTAAGCACCCCCCCCGTTTTTTTACAACCTCGCACATTACAAGTTTGTTGTCGTCAAAACAGTGTAATATACCCATGTTATTGCTATATTTTCTGGAGAAGTGATATTATGGTCACATAAAAACATAACAATCATGCCGTTTTCAATATTTTATTCTGAATAATTTAAGGTGAAATTTGTTGGGAATTTTAGGCATATTTTCACCTCAATTTAAGTATGGAGCTATAGGTCCATCACGGACAGTGTGGATGACGTTTATGTTTTCTAACGTACAGTCATTGTTCTGAGAAGACCTCTAGCGATCTTTGCGTCAATAACGTGTGTAGGACCCACGTGATCGGATCACTGACTCAACCCTACGTCTCATAGACCCTGTAAGCCGTCGTATGCGTTGCTGTGGCAGGTTGAACCCCCTCGAGCACGTTTGGGACATGTTGGGACGACAAATTGCGAAGATGGTCCCTCCAATAGCCAATCTGGATGAATTGGAACGTGCATTACATCGGGAATGGAACAACCTGCCACAGCAACGCATACGACGGCTTACAGGGTCTATGAGACGTAGGGTTGAGTCAGTGATCCGATCACGTGGGTCCTACACACGTTATTGACGCAAAGATCGCTAGAGGTCTTCTCAGAACAATGACTGTACGTTAGAAAACATAAACGTCATCCACACTGTCCGTGATGGACCTATAGCTCCATACTTAAATTGAGGTGAAAATATGCCTAAAATTCCCAAAAAATTTCACCTTAAATTATTCAGAATAAAATATTGAAAACGGCATGATTGTTATGTTTTTATGTGACCATAATATCACTTCTCCAGAAAATATAGCAATATCATGGGTATATTACACTGTTTTGACGACAACAAACTTGTAATGTGCGAGGTTGTAAAAAAACGGGGGGGGGGGTGCTTAACTTAATTCTTTGTGTATATATGTATACACACATAACAGTTTATGTCTTGCAATAGTTTACAAATAACTTCAACGGATGAGTCAAAGTTCAGATGAACAAGATGTTAAAAAGAGAATTCCGACAGTTTATGTCTTACAAGGATTTACAAATAACTTCAACGGAAAAGGAGGCTGGTATGATCATCACACCTGGGCAATGGTGCTGATATCGAGGTATATCCCCCTATCCCCATTACTGATCACTTATATATTCCCATCTAACTCAATTTTAAAACTTTCCACTGTTTTTCCTGGCAAGTATTGAACTCTATCTCCCAGAAGTTCCATTTGCGGCTGTTCATAGATTATTGTTGGAAGGCGTACATAATTCACGAGTGATTAATGTAAATTGTCTGCGAGACCAGCCCAGGACGAGAGTTCGCGCTTCGACTCATGGAGCCATATCCAAGTGCATTTGTTTGCTCAGGAAAAGCGGAGGTTGTTGTGGGGGTGAAGTGGTGCTTATCGATCGCGTACTCAGTTTGTGATCCCCCCCCCCCCCCCCCCCCCCCCGCCCCATGGTCGGTTTCCCAGTTTGTTGAGACGTTTCGGCAAAGGCGGGAGTTGCCGAGGGGTGGATCTAAAGAGGGGAATATTGCGCACGGCGCGCATTTTGCGCAGTGATCGACAAGGTTGAGAGCTCTCTCTATCACGGTTCGGGTGATAACCCCGAGGTCTTTGGACGGAGGTCCAGCTCGTTCATGGGGGACAAAGCTTGATTGCATGACGATCGCCAACTTCGAGCTAGCGGGCCCAGCATGCGGGCGTTTGCACTGGCGATGTGCGCTCTCGGGCTCTCCCGACTCGCGATGGCGGACTTGGACCCGTTCGACTGTGAGTTTTATTTCGTTTTGCACTTGTTCCCCCCCTCGTGGAAAACCGACGTTTAAACCCTCCCTTCAATATGCAGAGGAGGGCGGAGGTGGGGTTCACATCCGTCTTGTGCGCATCTCGTCCCCCTCCGCAGTTCATTCGTTATTATAGGGTGGAGATCATTGGGCGACCTCTCCGGGGGACATCACAAACTTCTAGTAACGACATTACTCATAGAAATCCATGAAGGGGCAGCGTCTTTCCTTTTTATTATTTATCCATTTTTTCAACATTTAATTTATGTTTAAAATCCTTATATTACAATGTATATATATGTATATATTACACCTTATAATACAATGTATATATATATATATATATATATATATATATATATATATATATATATATATATATATATGTGTTAATAGTTTGTGCGTTAATTCTTTCACGGCCAAGTCGTAGCACCTAGAAGTCCAAAATTTAGGGTGTATGTACTTAATAACCTGGGCAAGGCTCTAACCTTCCACACGGTGGTGTTGAAGGTCGTTTTGAAGCAAACACAGGTCGCTATAAAGTGTATATTGGGATGTGGAGTCAGGCAGTGCAGCCACCAGCCCGCAAGGAAAAGGTTACAAGCATGAGACTAATAACTCCATATCTTCTTAATGTCCAACACGTCCCAAAGCCCCACTCACCCTCACCTCACCTACCCACCACCCTAGTGTGTGTGTATGTATATTGTATGTCTGTGTGTGTATGTTTAAGTGTGTATTTGTACGTGTATATACAATGTTTGTGTGTATGTACACAATGTGTGTGTTTCTGTTTGTGTGTGAATGTGTATATACAATGTTTTTGTGTGTGTGTGTGTGTGTGTGTGTGTGTGTGTGTGTGTGTTTGTGTGTATGTGTATATACAATGTTTGTGTGTGTTTGTGTATGTGTTTGTGTGTGTGTTTGTGTGTGTGTGTATGTTCGTGTGTGTGTGTGTGTGTGTGTGTGTGTGTGTGTGTGTACGTTTGTGTGTGTGTTTGTGTGTGAATGTGTATATACAATGTTTGTGTGTTTGTGTATGTGTGTGTGTTTGTGTATGTGTTTGTGTGTGTGTGTTTGTGTTTGTGTATGTGTTTGTGTATGTTTTTGTGTATGTGTATGTGTGTATGTGTATGTGTTTGCGAGTGTGTGTGTGTGTGTGTGTGTGTGTGTGTGTGTGTGTGTGTGTGTGTGTGTGTGTGTGTGTGTGTGTGTGTGTGTGTGTGTGTGTGTGTGTGTGTGTGTGTGTGTGTGTGTGTGTGTGCACCAGACTCGGTGGTGTGATGGTTGGAGCATCTGCTCTGAAAATTGCGAGGTTGATGGTTCAAACCCCGGCCGAGTCATAGCAAACACTTAAATATGGCACGTGCTGCTTATTTGCTTGATACTCAGCATTTGAAAGGATAGAATGTGGGAAAACCACATTTTGTGTGATAAATGTTAGCTCTTTCACGAGCCTCGATCCTGTATACGGAAAAAAAATAATCAATGCTGAAAAGGCAATGGCAAACCACCCAGTGTAGCCCTTGCCAAGAATCGGCTTCGGCAGCACAATCATTCTGTGAATAATATGGTACATCCAATATATATATATATATATATACATCGTATATACACTGTATATTTATTTACACCCACAGTCTCAGTTATTGTGAGTATGGCTGATAAACATGACACTGTTATTCCAAACCTATCGTCTAAATTGCCTGCTTCTCTCCTTGTCCTGCACGCTGTACGTGCAAGCTCCACAATTGCCTTTACACACAGTAAACACTGGGAGTGTCCCAACATTAAACGTTCTGCGTTTGAACAGAATGATTATTGAAATATGTGTCTTGTATCAAGGCCAAAAGCCTTCCCATCCATGAGTTATCGTGGATTCTTTGACATCGCCATTGCAGTCGGGATAGACGGGTTAAGATCTCTCCGAAGGAAGGTGTACTTCAAGAATCAACTGGTCGACCATGCTTGACAATGAACGAGGTAGCAAATTTCGTCGGACCTTATTCTGCTGAGCATCGAACCTCGTTCACATCATTGCCTTGGTGAGTTATCAAGAGTTACTCTAAAAGTACTGTATAATGCCCCTTTTAAGACGCCATCTATTGATTAAATCCACAAAGGAAGCCTGGTGTTGGCTTCATGATTGAGGTGGCTGGCTCAAGATCCTAGGGTCTTGAATTCCCCTGTCATGCCGTTCGTTGAATTAACACCAGGCAGGTTGGCTCAGCCCATCATTCTTCCGAGGTTGGCAAAATTAGTACCAGCTTGCTGGTAATGAGGCATTACACCAGCGCTACAGCCACACCCCCATAAAATGATGCAACCTGCAGCCCCAGGCTGAATACAATTAAGTAAACAAGAGAGATGTCGTGCAAAGCATACGATACTTGCAAAATCCCTAAAAAAACTTTTGACCTTAAAAATAAATAATTGTCAGTTGAATTTAAAGATCAAACATGCAAATCCTGTTGAAATTTCAAGACAATAGGATGAAAATTGAGGATTTTAGAAATCACACCTACGTCGTTGACCTTTGGCCTATGTGGACCCCAAAACAATTGATAGTTTTAATTCGACAAGCTGACATGCAAATCCCCTTCAAATTTCACGTCAAGCGGATGAAAAATGAGGATTTTAAAAATCCCACCTAAGATGTTGACCTTTGGCCTACTTTGAACTTTTGACCTCAAAATCCATCGGCTCCTTTCTTATGACCAACTCTACCATTTCGTGAAGTTTCGTGAAGATCGGTTAAAAATTGTGACCTGTAGGTGATTGACAAACAGACAAATAAACAGACAAACAGACAGAATAACACACATGACCAACCAATATACTTGAAAAATCTTCGATTTTCACAAGGTAAAATCCACGAAGGTGAAGCACTTTGACTCCCCCTCCTCTCACCGTTTTTCCATTGTCTCCACACTCCCCAACCATCCCTTCTCTTTTTCTTTTGTCAGAATATTAACCACCATGGTACAATTTATGCAAGTGTGAAACATGTCAAAAATCCTTGACAATTCACAAAAACAAATACACAAACAATTTGCAAGTTGTGAAGATCTTAGGCAGTGTCCTCTGGAATAAAATGTCACAACGCAGTGTGAGATGATCTCATCACCCCCTTTCTCCCCAATTTCGAACCTGAAAATAAAATGTTAATCACAACCCACTGATGATGTTCTGACAACTTGACAAAAACAATTTTAAGGGGCAACTTTAGGAACGTGCGGTACAATTTCTTAGGGAGACTCGCGGTGTCATTGCATTGGACTTCACGCGCAGGGGTACAATCATCGACCCAGAGCATTTTCTTGGGATACACGGTCGAGGCTCGTGGAAGAGATACAGCATTGAGAGATATGGGGGAATTTCCCCAACATGACAACCACACAAAGAGTCCTTCACCACGGTCCACGGCCATGGCAGGACTTGCTCCACAAATCAGCTTGCAGATCAGATAGTATCAAAGAAAATCAAAAAAACTCATCCGGTTGGTCCTTCTCAAAGATGGCTGTCATGGACAACGTCTTTATGACGTCAGAAACGATGCAGATAGCAAACTTAACGTTGTTTTCCCTTTTTAACATTCTCAACATCCATACCCTGATGTTCAACTGGAGCATGCAGCCTATCATCAGAAATTGTGAATTTAGTCCAGGGGATGATAGAGGGACAACTGTAAAAATATGGGATTTATACCCTTAATTGATGAGGTGTGAATTTTCAAAAAGTAGAGTTCCACAGTTGAGCAGTTGAGCAGAATGATTGATTGCTAAAGGTTCAAATCATGAAAGTTATTGTCGTGCTTGTCTCCCTTCCTACCCCTGTACTGTAGATGGCTTGTTATTGTGCTGCGGTGGTTTGTACTTGTGGGTTTTAATCTAAATATTGAGGTTACACATCATGCCTCCACTATTATTCCTCCACCACAAAGATGCAGTTAAACTTTAGTGGCAGAATTTATGAATTCATTTCATCACTATTGCTTGCGGCTTGTCAGGGCGAGATGTCTTTGTATTGTCATTGTCACTGTCAATGTGTCTAGCTTTCTGTTCATGTCAGTTTACTAACATCGTGAGATGTCTTTGCTTTCATTGTCAAGAAGAGAGGAGATGTCAACTTGAAGTAATGCTGAAACTTGTCAACTTGAAGTAATGCTGAAACTTGAAACTTGTCTACTTGAAGTAATGCTGAAACTTGTCAACTTGAAGTAATGCTGAAACTTGAAACTTGTCTACTTGAAGTAATGCTGAAACTTGAAACTTGTCAACTTGAAGTAATACTGAAACTTGTCAACTTGAAGTAATGCTGAAACTTGTCAACTTGAAGTAATGCTGAAACTTTAAACTTGTCAACTTGAAGTAATGTTGAAACTTGTCAACTTGAAGTAATACTGAAACTTGTCAACTTGAAGTAATAGCGAAACTTATCATCTTGAAGTAATGCTGAAACTTGTCAACTTGTGAAACATGTCCAGATGTTCTGTTACCACATTCGGCAGTTTTGTTTTCAGGATGTGTTACTGGTCAGTTTGAACATGTCCAGTGAGCCACGTTGTATTTCCTTACTTCAGAACTGAAGTTTTGATTTGAACCAACAAATACTAAACAACTAACAACTAACAACTTGTACGTACATGTAAGCAGGTTCTCACAACCTTACAATTTGTTAATATGCTCAAATGTGTTACTATTGTAGCTCATCCCTCGGCTCAAAGATTCTTGACAGGGTCTTGCCTCGCAAAAGCCAGTGACCATCCGTATAAAGAAGTAGGGAGTTGTGACCATCCGTATAAAGAAGTAGGGAGTTGTGACCATCTATATAAAGAAGTAGGGAGTTGTGACCATGCGTATAAAGAAGTAGGGAGTTGTGACCATCCGTATAAAGAAGTAGGGAGTCGTGACCATCCATATAAAGAAGTAGGGAGTTGTGACCATCTGTATAAAGAAGTAGGGAGTTGTGACCATCCGTATAAAGAAGTAGGGAGTTGTGACCATCCGTATAAAGAAGTAGGGAGTTGTGACCATCCGTATAAAGAAGTAGGGAGTTGTTCCCATCCGTATAAAGAAGTAGGGAGTTGTGACCATCCGTATAAAGAAGTAGGGAGTTGTGACCATCCGTATAAAGAAGTAGGGAGTTGTGACCATCCGTATAAAGAAGTAGGGAGTTGTGACCATCCGTATAAAGAAGTAGGGAGTTGTGACCATCCGTATAAAGAAGTAGGGAGTTGTTCCCATCCGTATAAAGAAGTAGGGAGTTGTGACCATCCGTATAAAGAAGTATGGAGCTGTGACCATCCGTATAAAGAAGTAGGGAGTTGTGACCATCCGTATAAAGAAGTAGGGAGTTGTGACCATCCGTATAAAGAAGTAGGGAGTTGTGACCATCCGTATAAAGAAGTAGGGAGTTGTGACCATCCGTATAAAGAAGTAGGGAGTTGTGACCATCCGTATAAAGAAGTAGGGAGTTGTGACCATCCGTATAAAGAAGTAGGGAGTTGTGACCATCCGTATAAAGAAGTAGGGAGTTGTGACCATCCGTATAAAGAAGTAGGGAGTTGTTCCCATCCGTATAAAGAAGTAGGGAGTTGTGACCATCTGTATATAGAAGTAGGGAGTGGTGATCGGCCGACATCTCCTCACATAGTACGGAGAAGACGCCAGACTTTTAGAGGCCTTGATTTGATGAAGTTGATGATTTTCACAGCTTCAGCCAAAACTTATTTTGCATCATCTGGCAGGCTGTTTGTCATGACAATTTGGCAATGAATAACACGGTGTGTGATTTGATCACTTGGGTTTTGATTTTGCACATTCAACGCAAACCATTTGACATTTCGGATCATCGCATGCTGCTCCATCGGTGCAAACACTTGTGCAATTTTTCCACTGGATGCCGTTGCTTTTCATGTAATCATTCTTCATGCGGAATATTGAATTACCTGTTGCATGCTGAAGAAGTTCCTTGCAGAATAGGAAATGATGTTTAATGCAGCACTCAGCAACAAGGCACACACTTGCGATGAGTTGTGCAAGGTTGACGAAGTCTGCCACTCATCGACTTCAAGTGAAAAAGTTCCACCTACTCAGTTTCTATACTATTGTTGTTTCTATTTCACCCGACGTGTCATCAATGCATCTCTTAATAGTGTTGGCTGAAAGCAGAACTCTGGCAATCTCCTTCACTCCCTCGGATCCAATAATTATAGCATATACGATTTACTTGCATGCTGATAGAACAATCACTTAAAGTAACCGATGTCCTTGCCGATGCAAGATGGGTGTTTCTAGAAAGGTGATGCCAAAACTTGCTCTGACCGTACATTAGAAATTTGACCTTGAGTTGACCTTTGACCTTTTGACCTTAAAACTAGTTGGTTTACCATTTTAATGGGGCACTATGTATGTATATACGTTCTGTGTGTGTGTGTGTGTGTGTGTGTGTGTGTGTGTATTACTGTGTGTGTGTGTGTGTGTGTGTGTGTGTGTGTGTGTGTGTGTTAATGAAACTGAACGAAACTGAACGAAACTGAACGAAACTGTCAGCTGAAGGAGAAAAGAATGTCATTGTCTTACATGAATGGTTTATTAAATTGCAGAAGCACAGCCATAGCAAATGCTGTTCAATTTTAAAATCAATCGGATGAAAATTGACGGTTTTTCAGATGAAAATTGATGATTTTGGAAGTTTGAGCTTGAGTTGACCGTTGACGTTTTGACCTCAAAAAGAGTTGGTTTCCCTATTTGGTGATTCAATGTGCAAAAGCTGTTCAATTTTCAAGTCAATCAGATGAAAATTGATGGTTTTGGAAGTTTGACCTTGAGTTGACCTTTGATCTTTTGACCTCAAAAAATCGTTGATTTCCCTACTTTACTTAGTGACTCAATGTGCAAATGCTGTTTAATTTTAAAATCAATCAGATGAAAATTGATGGTTTTTCAGATGAAAATTGATGAATTTGGAAGAAGTTTGACCTTGAGTTGACCTTTGACCATTTGACCTCAAAAATAGTTAGTTTCCCCATTTAGTGATTCACTGTGCAAATGCTGTTCATTTTTCAAATCAATCGGATGAGAATTGATGGTTTTTCATATGAAAATTGATGATTTGGGAAGTTTGACCTTGAGTTGACCTTTGACCTTTTGACCTACAAAATAGTTGGTTTCCCTATTTCGTGAGTCAATGTGCAAATGCTGTTCAATTTTCAAATCAATCAGATCAGATCAGATTGATGGTTTTTCAGATGAAAATTTAACAATTTTTGGAAGTTTGAGCTTGAGTTAACCTTTGACCTTTTGACTTCAAAAATAATTTGTTTCCCAATTCAGTGAGGCACTATGCAAATGCTGTTAAATTTTCAAGTCAATTGAATGAAAATTGATGATTTTACACACTTTTATTTAACTTTATCTGAACTTTGTTTGTTTGTCCCGTTTCAAATCTTTGAGCCATTCGTTTTCCAGGTTCCATATGTCCTAGATAGCTAAAATTTGGCCCACGGTCCTCTTTACTTCTACATTTTCATCTATCAAAATCAGATTTTAAAAATACATTTAAAAAAAAGAAAAAGGTTTTAAACTTTAAAAAAATAAAAGTGTGTAGCCCTAAAACGTGTTTTTTCGTTTACTTCTTTCAGATGAAAATTGATGCTTTTGGAAGTTTGACCTTGAGTTGACCTTTGACCTCAAGAATAGTTCGTTTCCCTATTTAGTGACTCAATGTGCAACTACTGTTCAATTTTCAAGTCAATCAGAGGAGGTTGGTGGCCTTCTACCGAATCCTCTACGGCCCAGCTCCCCCAGCTCTGTCTGTGCTCTGTCCCCCAAATATTCCTGCAGGACGCACAAGAACTGCCATCAACCATCTTCTGGTGAAACTGCCAAAATCAAGACTCTCTGCTCACCTTCACTCTTTCATTCCCATTTTCTCCCACCTCTGGAACAAACTCCCTCACTCTCTTCAATTCCTCTCATCCCTCCAGGTCTTTAAAACAGCTGTTCACCACCATCTCTTATCTTCCCCCATCCAAAACCTTGATCTTTTCTAACCCCGTTAATTCACCCCAGATCCACCTTTTTGAAATACCGACTTCTTTCCTGGAAGTCCTAGCAGTGTCCATGTGTTTTATACCTCTCCCTCCCACAGATCTCCCAATGTCCCTGTTCTCTACCGTTGTTGTGCTTGTCTGCTCCCCTCTCTCTCCCCATCTTGTCTTCCGCTCCCTTTATTATATGTTTTATGTGTCCGTTTATGTTTTTTGTGATTAATGTAAGCTCTTACACGAGCCTCGATCTTGTATACAAAAATAAAATAATGTAAAATATAAATAAAAACAAAAAAAGCTCCTTTCTCCGAAACAGCTGAACAAATTGAGCCCAAACTTTGCATGCATGATCGCATACCAATGACGACGAAAGAGTTCAGCGACCATGAGATCATAGATCACATGGTTTTGGAGCTATGATGTTTTGAAGCATAAACATTCAAATCTATCTCCTCCATCATTTTTGAAGA
Organism: Myxine glutinosa; assembly: GCF_964187855.1. NCBI lineage: Eukaryota > Metazoa > Chordata > Myxini > Myxiniformes > Myxinidae > Myxine > Myxine glutinosa. The sequence continues at coordinate 93,225 of NW_027616574.1, forward strand.
TATTGAGGGGAAACTTAACAAATACGTTCCCCATGTCAAATATGAAATGAAAACAAATATTAACAAGAAAAAGAGCAATCAGAGATTGCAAACCATCGCCAGGATGTATTTTCAGTGGTTTTTAAGACTTTTGGGTTAAAACAAAGATGGCGGCCGAACCAGGTGATCGATGACGTCATCATTATTTTTTTCCTAAACTAATTTATTCCTAGATTATGCTGAATAAATTTCATCTTGATCGGATGAAGTTTTGTACTTGTCGAATTATGACATCATAATGGAGGCACCTATGACATCATCATTAACATATTTTATCCCCCATGGAGAGTTCTTTATAATGAGCCACGTCTCAATATTTTCGATTCAGCACTTTCCGAGATATAGAGGATAAAAATTTTTCGATTTTTCCAAGATGGCGGCCGAACCACGTGACCTATGACGTCATAATTATCATTTTAAAATTATACATGTGGAGCTGCACCCTTGGTGAAAATTTCCTGTCAATCGGACCAACGGTTGCAGAGAAAATCATATTTATTCTGTGCGGACAAACAGACAAACAAACAAACGGACTCAAATGCAACACCCTCTCCTCTGGCGAGGGTAACAAATATGAAAACCACATTTCCAAGCTGGCCTCCAAAGCCAGTCGCTGACTGGGCATCCTCCGTTGTGCGAAGTCCTTCCTTGACACACCTGAGCTCCTCACCACAAACAAGGCTTTCATCCGCAGCTCAATGGAATACTGTTCTCCCTTCTGGGCCGGTGCTCCTGCCTCACACCTTGCTCGGCTTCACGCTGTTGAAACCAAAGCTTTCAGAATCATTGGAATCTCCGGCGATGAAGCTAACTCCGAGGGCCTTTCACTCACTGACCGCAGGAAGGTTGGTGGTCTTTCTGTCTTCTACCAACTCCTTTCCGGCCTTTCTCCCGCAGCTCTCTCTCGGCTCTGTCCCCCAAATATTCCTACAGGTCGCACAAGATCTGCCTGCAACCCTCTTATGTTTAAACTGCCAAAATCAAGACTCTCTGCTCACCTTCACTCCTTCATTTCTCTTTTCCCCCGCTTCTGGAACAAACTCCCTCACTCTCTTCAATCCCACTCCTCCCTCCAGGTTTTTAAAACAGCTGTTCACCACCATCTCCGATCTTCCCCTATCCAATACCTTGATCTTTTCTACCCCCACTAATTTCACCCCAGATCCACTTTTTTGAAATGCCAACTTCTTTCCTGGAAGTTCTTGCAGTGTCCATATGTTTTATATTCCTCTCCCCCCCCCCCCCCCCCACCCCTTCCCACGCCTCATCCCCCCAAGCCCTCTCCCTCTCACAGATCCCCCGATGTCCCTGCTCTCAAATGTTGTGTTTGTGCTTCCCCTTCTCTCCCCATCTTGTCTACCGCTACCCTTATTATATGTTTTATGTGTCGGTTTGTCTTTCTGTGTGATAAATGTTTGCTCTTTCACGAGCCTCGATCCTGTATCTAAAAAAAAATAAAAAAATTCTGGAAGCTCAAATGGTCTTTTGGAATTTGCTTCATGTCACATGGTTTGGCACCAGTTAATAATTGAACGTAATCTTAAAAACCTTTCTATCTCTTGAACTGCTGCATTGATCGATGTGAAACTACATAATGAAGTAGAAGTCATGAAGGGGAACAAGTTTGTAAAACTTCAACATGATTGGTTGTACGGTCTGGAAGCTAGAAGTTGTTATTGTGTGAAGAAGAATGAGGTTATCTTCAATGAATGAGGAATGAAGAATGAGGTTAAAGCATGTTATCTTCTGCCATTTGACTTTTCAGTGCATCTTTAATTGTGATGAAAGCGGGGTTGTTTCAAAGCGGGGTTGTATCAAAGTGGTGTTGTTTCAAAAAAAGGGTTGTATCAAAGCAGGGTTGTATCAAAACGGGGTTGTTTCAAAGCGGGGTTGTATCAAAGCAGGGTTGTATCAAAACGGGGTTGTATCAAAGTGGTGTTGTTTCAAAAAAAGGGTTGTATCAAAGCAGGGTTGTATCAAAACGGGGTTGTTTCAAAGCGGGGTTGTATCAAAGCAGAGTTGTATCAAAGTGGTGTTGTATCAAAGCAGGGTTGTATCAAAACGGGGTTGTATCAAAGCAGGGTTGTATCAAAGCAGGGTTGTATCAAAGTGGTGTTGTTTCAAAGCAGGGTTGTATCAAAGCAGGGTTGTATCAAAACGGGGTTGTTTCAAAGCGGGGTTGTATCAAAGCAGGGTTGTATCAAAACGGGGTTGTTTCAAAGCAGGGTTGTATCAAAGCAGGGTTGTATCAAAGTGGTGTTGTATCAAAGCAGGGTTGTTTCAAAGCGGGGTTGTATCAAAGTGAGGTTGTATCAAAGCGGGGTTGTATCAACGCGGGGTTGTATCAAAGTGGGGTTGTATCAAAGCGGGGTTATATCAAAACGGGGTTGTATCAAAGCGGGGTTGTATCAACGCGGGGTTGTATCAAAGCGGGGTTATATCAAAGCGGGGTTGTATCAAAGCGGGGTTATATCAAAGTGGTGTTGTATCAAAACAGGGGTGTTTCAAAGTGGGGTTGTATCAAAGTGAGGTTGTATCAAAGCGGGGTTGTATCAAAGCGGGGTTGTATCAACGCGGGGTTGTATCAACGCGGGGTTGTATCAAAGTGAGGTTGTATCAAAGCGGGGTTGTATCAAAGCGGGGTTGTATCAAAGCGGGGTTATATCAAAGCGGGGTTGTATCAAAGCGGGGTTGTATCAAAAGCGGGGTTGTATCAAAGCGGGGTTGTCTCAAAGCAGTGTTGTATCAAAGCGGGGTTCTATCAAAAGCGGGGTTGTATCAAAGCAGGGTTGTATCAAAGCAGGGTTGTATCAAAGCGGGGTTGTATCAAAGCGGGGTTGTATCAAAGCGGGGTTGTATCAAAGTGGGGTTGTATCAAAGCGGGGTTCTATCAAAAGTGGGGTTGTATCCAAGCGGGGTTGTATCCAAGCAGGGTTGTATCAAAGCGGGGTTGTATCAAAGCGAGGTTGTATCAAAGCAGGGTTGTTTCAAAGCGGGGTTGTATCAAAGCGGCATTGTATCAAAGCGGGGTTGTATCAAAGTTGGGTTGTATCAAAGTGGGGATCTATCAAAAGCGGGGTTGTATCAAAGTGGGCTTGTCTCAAAGCGGGGTTGTATCAAAGCGGGGTTGTATAAAAGCGGGGTTGTAACAAAGCGAGGTTGTATCAAAGCGGGGTTGTATCAAAGCAGGGTTGTATCAAAGCGAGGTTGTATCAAAGCGGGGTTGTATCAAAGCGGGGTTGTATCAAAGCGGGGTTGTATCAAAGCGGGGTTGTATCAAAGCGGGGTTGTATCAAAGCAGGGTTGTATCAAAGCGAGGTTGTATCAAAGCGGGGTTGTAACAAAGCGAGGTTGTATCAAAGTGGGGTTGTATCAAAGTGGGGTTGTAACAAACCGAGGTTGTATCAAAGCGAGGTTGTATCCAAGCGGGAAGGCGAAGTAACCCAGTCATCACAGCCTACAGTTAATAAATAGCACTGCAACGCGGGCGTAACCCCTCAGCCCATGCATGGTGGAAACCAATTTCAAGATGGCTGCCATGGCGGCCATATTGAAAATCGCAGCGCACCCATTTTCGAAAGGAACGTCCCTGTACTCTACCCCAACACACACTGCAAAAATGGATTTAATCCAACAAGCCGTTCTGCTTGAAATTGACGGAAACCAATTTCAAGATGGCTGCTGTGGTGGCCATATTGAAAATCGCAGCGCGCCCATGAACCTTCCTCTACTCAACCCCAACACACTGCAAAAATGGATTTAATCGGACAAGCTGTTCTGCTCGAAATTGATGGAAACCAATTTCAAGTTGGCTGCCGTGTCGGCCATGTTGAAAATCGCAGCGCGCCCATTTTTGAAAGCAACCTTCCTCTTCTCAACCCCAACACACATTGCAAACATGAATTTAATCGGACAAGCCATTCTGCTCGAAATTGGCGGAAACCAATTTCAAGATGGCTGCCGTGGCGGCCATATTGAAAATCGCAGCGCGCCCATTTTCGAAAGGTTCCTTCCTCTACCCAACCGCAACACACACTGCAAAAATGGATTTAATCGGACAAGCCGTTCTGCTCGAAATTGATGGAAACCAAAAGTTGACGGATGCCCGGATGGCTGCCGTGGCGGCCATATTGAAAATCGCAGCGCGCCCATTTTCGAAAGGAACCTTCCTCTACTCAACCCAAACACACACTGCAAAAATGGATTTAATCGGACAAGCCGTTCTCCTTGAAATTGACGGAAACCAAAAGTTGACGGACGCCCGGACGCCCGGACGCCCCGACGATGCCCGTGACGACAATACCCCTTAGCCCAATTTGGGCTGAGGGGTGAAAAGTGGCAGATCCAGTTCTTATTAGGTTGTGTTTGTTTTCTTGTATTTTAAAGTTATGTAGTACCAAACATCTATTCACATTCTAAATTATTTTCAAAACATTTATTTGCAGGAAATTTGATGATTCTTGACCCACTTCGCAATCATATTTATGAACGCCATTGTCAGACGGCTGGCATGAAAGACCAAAGAAAACTTTTTATCGTGTCATCTATAAGAGTATACTTTTATGGAGAAATCAACTTGTTATGCGATGTACATGAATGTGAATATTATAGTACAAAATTTTGAACTGACGATTGCATTAGTGTTGAGTTTTCATGAAATAGTCAGGAGGGTTCACCTCGTTATCATTGTTCAAAAAGTGATTGTTGATACTATTGCAGACACCGCAGTCATGCACATGGAACAGCCTCTTCCTCTGGATTAAAATAGATGGTTTTGTAACATCTTTGCTTTCTAGGTAGAAAAAAGAACTTCACGACTCGGGCAGTAAAATGTTTCAGTCCCTACTACAGCAAGATCCGCTGCAACTACAACCTGCCTTCCAATACCACCACACGTGATGCCACCTATAGGCTACTCTACTATTTTGAGTAAGTGTATGACACACACTGTACGAATTGCAATGTGACCATTGTAATAATATATGATAATTTTAATCTATATTATAATAGTTGTTGGTTAATGGCTGTGCGTGTTGACAAGATTGCTCTTCCGCTTGAGATTTCTGAATGGATCATCAACAATAGAGTCCAATAGGTGGTCCCTGATGTGAGTCTAATAGGTGGTCCCTGATGGGAGTCGAATAAGTGGTCCCTGATGGGAGTCTAATAGATGGTTCCTGAGGGGAGTCTACTGGGTGGTCCCTGATGTGAGTCTAATAGGTGGTCCCTGATGGAAGTCTAATAAGTGGTCCCTGATAAGTGTCTAATAAGTGGTCCCTGATAATAAGTGGTATAATAAGCGGTCCCTGATGGGAGTCTAATAGGTGGTCCCTGATGGGAGTCTAATAGGTGGTTCCTGAGGGGAGTCTACTGGGTGGTCCCTGATGGGAGGCTAGTAGGTGATCTCTGATGGGAATCTAATATGTGGTCCTTGATGGGAATCCAATTGGTGGTCCCTGAATGTACAGGCATTTTATGAAAAATCTTTGGTCAACCTTGAACAAATTGCAACAAAAAGTATGTCTGCTGTTTTATACCTCTGAATATGATTTCTATCACATACATTACATGGCCAAAAGTGTGTGGACATCCGAACATTACACCTATATTTGCTCGTTGAACATCTTATTCCAAAATCATGGGCATTAATATGGAATTGGTATTAATGCTGCGATAACAGCCTCCTCTCTTCTGGGAAGGCTTTCCACTAGATGTTGGAACATTGCTGCGGGGATTTGCTTCCATTTATCCACAAGAGCATGAGTGAGGTCGGGCACTGATGTTGGGCGATTAGGCCTGGCTCGCAGTTGGCATTCCAATTTATCCCAAAGGTGTTTGATGGGGTGGAGCTCAGGACTCTGTGCAGGCCAGTGAGGTTCTTCCACACCGATCTCGACAAACCATTTCTGTATGGACTTCGCTTTGTGCATGGGGGGCATTGTCATGCTGAAAGGGCCTTCCCCAAACTGTTGCCACAAAGTTGGAAGCACACAATCGTCTAGAATGTCATTGTATGCTGTAGCATTAAGATTTCCCTTCACTGGAACTAAGGGGCCTAGCCCGAACAATGAAAAACAGCCCCAGACCATTATTCTTCCTCCACCATACTTTACAGTTGGCACTATGCATTCGGGCAGGTAGTGTTCTCCTGGCATCCACCAAACCCAGATTCATCCGTCGGACTGCCAGATGGTGAAGCATGATTCATCACTCCAGGGAACACGTTTCCACTGCTCCAGAGTCCAATGGTGATGAGCTTTCCACCACTCCAGCCGACGCTTGGCATTGCGCATGGTGATCTTAGGCTTGTGTGCGGCTGCTCGGCCATGGAAACCCATTTCATGAAGCTCCCAATGAACAGCTGTTGTGCTGACGTTGTTTCCAGAGACAGTTTGGAACTTGGTAGTGAGTGTTGCAACCGAGGACAGACGATTTTTACGCGCTTCAGCACTCGGCGGTCCCGCTCTGTGAGTTTGTGTGGTCTACCACTTCACTGCTGAGCTGTTGTTGCTCCTAGACGTTTCCACTTCACAATAACAGCACTTACAGTTGACCGGGGCAGCTCTAGCAGGGCAGAAATTTGACGAACTGACTTGTTGGAAAGGTGGCATTCTATGACGGTGCCATGTTGAAAGTCACTGAGCTCTTCAGTGGGGCCCAATTCTACTGCCAATGTTTGTCTATGGAGATTGCATGGCTGTGTGCTTGATTATATATACCTGTCAGCAATGGGTGTGGCTGAAACAGCCGAATCCACTAATTAGAAGTGGTGTCCGCATACTTTTGGCCATGTAGTGTATAAAAAAAAATCTTAAGAGATCTAGAAGGGGAAACCTGTGAAAATCACGAATATGTATGACATCACCCAAAAATGACATTTCTCTGCAGTTCAGCCTTCTTTAAACATGCTAAAGCCTCTCTGAAGGTTTCAGTGGACTGTTTGAAACTGATTTTTTTATTTATTGAAACTGTTGGCAAGTGGGTCAAGTTTAAAGGTTGAAGAAAATAAAGTTTAGCTGTGTGATGAAAGCGTTCACGATCACAGTGGGAATGAATGAATATGAATGAATTATAATTTTTTATCGTTTTAAACGATAATTATAAACGATAATTATCGTTTTAAAATCAGTAGTGCAGGTGAAAAAGGCCATTTTTCCCCGCTAGAGCGGGGGTTAGTTAGCCTTGTGGGCCCCATGACACTTGCGGGTCCCATGACAATCATGGTTCCCTGTTTGAGGCAATGTTTTTATGGCCGGATGCCCTTCCTGTCACCAACCCTTAGTCACCTCTTACGATGGGCAGGGATACGGTGTACCTATTCTAAATCGGGGTACACACCGGGATCATTCATCCCAGCAAGCTGGTACTCAATTTGCCGACCTCGTTTGACAGGCTGAGTCAACCCCTGGCGTTAATTCAGCGATCGACCGGGATTCGAACTCAAGATCCTAGGATCCCAAGCCACGCCCTAACTGCTAAGCCAACACCAGGCTGATAACAGTGGGAATGTCGAGTGGGAAACTGTAAAAATTGTAGAGAGCGGTGATCCGTGAGATGCAAGGTTGAAGGTAAGGAATTGAAATTATTATTATTCTGTTCCTTGTGCAGCAGGAGACAGGGTTTTTCAATTACTTCTGTGTGTCTGTCTGTCTGTCTGTGTGTCTGTCTGTCTGTGTGTCAGTCTGGGCCATAACCTTTTTTTCTTTTTTTTTACCATTTTAGCTATTTTCATCAAATTTTCACGAAAGGTTTATTATGATGATAAGGAGAAGGCAAATTAATAATTTTGTCAAAAGGTCAAACGTCAGCATCACATAAAATCATCAATTTTCATCCATATTGACTGGAAATTTCAATTTACCATTTGAGTTTTGTCATCAAATGTTCAATAAAGCTTTATTATGAGAATTTGGAGAAGGCAAATTAATAATTTGGTCAAAAGGTCAAAGGTCAGCATCACATAAAATTGTCAATTTTCATCCAATTGACCTGAAATCTAAGAATTTGCATATTGGGTCACTGAATTGGTTCACCAATCAAAACCTAGAAGCTGATTTTTTTTTAGATCAAAAAGTCAAAGGTCAAGATTGCGTAAAATCACTAATTTTCACCTGATTGACTTGAAATTTAAAGAATTTGCATATCGGGTCACAGAATTGGTTTACTAATCAAAAGGTAGGAGTCAAATGGTTTTTTTTAGATCTAAAGCTCAAAGGTCAAGGCTGCATAAAATCATCAATTTCATTTTGTGTTTTTTTAACTGTTTTCGTTATTTTGAGTATACGGATGAAGACGAAGACGTTGGAATACAAATGGACGCTTTGCATTTTCAGATGCTTTCTAGGTGTTATTATTTTTACTTTTTAAAACACTAAACGGGGTATAATTAGGAGGAATTGAAGAAGAGGTAAGGGGATTGAAGCGGAAACAAGAGGGCTGAAGGTGATAGACAGAATAGACAATAAAGAGCAAACGTGGACTCAAACTAGGAAAAGGTAGGCCTCAAATAATCCGGTAGAAAAAGTTCGACGAATACTCGCAAATTGGCACTAATTTTAGAACAAAACCGGACTCGGAGCACACAGCAAACACGGAGACAACAAAATAAACAGCAAAAACACAACAAAAACGCAAAAACGTTGGCAGAGGCGAAAACGCACATCCACAGCTCAGAAACCGGAAACGGAAGGAAAATTTATATTAAAACAAAAATGACCGCATTATGCTCACAACCTGTGACAAAATACGGTAATGAGCTGATTGGGAAACATGTATTTAAAGCACTCTTAAAAGATGAACAGCTTGATTGGGAAACACACATTTAATGCGTTATTAAATAGTTTGCATAACGTAATGCTTGATTACCGTACATCCTGAGGTACCATGCGTTCTGACGGGCTTGACGAAACCTTACTATTATTCGACATAGATTAGAGTTTTTGGATCCCCTCATTGTGAATAACACTCGACCCAAATAAAGCCAAATGGAAATCTGACGCAACAACCCCCGGCAGTGTATAATCAGCAGAGGCCTACAGGCCTGATGTCTTAGGCCCACCGGAAAACCAAGATGGCGGCCATGCATAATGTGGTTAGCTTATCAATGTAATCAGCAGAGGCCTACATAACTAATGTGTTAGGCCCACCAGAAAACTAAGATGGTGGCTATATTATTTGGTCTCGGTGCTATGGAGGGTGGATCCAAGCCACAGATGTGGGTGTGGTCTGGCAGCTGTGTGACCAATGGGTGCACATTTCAAAAATCGACCCCCATCAAGAACCCCAACAAGAACAACAGCAACGTGAAGCTCTTGTAGACCTGTGACATGTCGCAGGTAAAAAGAAATAACAGTGCTTTATGCAATCGAGAATCGTACATCAGGTGTATCCACTCAGCAGGGAGAGGGGCGGCGCTTAGCTTGCAGGCGATTGTGTCTGAAGGTGAATTATTTGTCGGGAATCAAAGCAATTGCATCTAAGTATTCTGAGGATCTGCATCTAAGTATCCGCATGCAGAATGGATCTTATGGAATGGTCCTTATCAATGTGTTTGTTTCTCCTCCCATAATGCAGCTTATTTGATTATTATGACCAATATTATCAAAATACCAGTAATTATAATGTTGTGCACTAATAATGTCCGTACTTTCCAGGGATGCAACAGAACCAACGGAATGCACAGAACAGAAAGAATTGGTAACGGCCGGTGGGAGAACCAAAATCCAATGGTTTATCGGTGAAGTTTACTATTTCACAAAGTTCTTGTTCCTTCTGGAATACAAAGTGAATGGCTCGTCCTGGAAATCCTTGCACTGTGACAGTATGTTTGCAGATCAAAAATGTAAGTTTGGGCTTTCATAAATCTATTGCAAGACAACAACACTGTCTGGCTAAAAGCTTGGAAATGCATTATCATACTAAAATATGCAATTTGGTATCTGTCTGTCTGTCTGACCGCGATACATTCTGTCGTTATTTATGCAATCTCAACTAAACTTGGCAGGAGGACTAAGGGTCACATGATGGAGGTTGTAGAGACTTCATTTTCCCCCTTCCCCCAAGGGGGTTTTCCACCTTGGGTGGAATCCGTGTTAAGGTGTATGTTAAGATAGATAATCGTGGCATTTTTCCTAAGGTGCTTATAATAACAAAAGTAATAACACCATTAATGATAATAGCATAAAATTAATGTTATTACAAAATAATAATGTTATTACAAAATAAAGAGCTTACCCCCTCTCCTCCATTGTGATGGATGGTACTTTGAACATTTGTGACTCATTCACATCATGCATCAAACATATCATCAGTCACATCAATGTGGGCTGACCAATCAATATGAAGAGTAATCGGAGAGTAGGTATCTGGCATTGAAAGAGGTGTGCAGATAGAAAGAGGTGTGCAGGTGAACTGAAGGTTCCTATCTCTAGGGTTTGGCTTGCAGATGGGGAAGGAAAACTTTTGCACCCGCATCATTGAGTAGGACAGCTGGAGATGAGAAAATGCTAACTTTGAAAAAATATTTTTGGCCGCACTACAAACAAACAAATTTCTGGCACTACAAACATATTAATTATAGGTGGAAATGTAAATATGAAAAAAACCTTAATTTGGCAGGTACGCAGTCTGTTCAGGCAATGCAGTGAATAGGTCTGTGTGTGCACGATATGTTAGCATCTCACTTTAGACCATTTTCACAAAATGGACCAATGGAATAGTATGCACTGGTTCTTCCTCCTTCTAGTTGAGTTGCATGGTCTGCAGTGGGTGAACGTGACTCCGACAGGACAGCAAGCCCGGCTGATGGTGCACTGGCAATCAATTGATGTTCCCTCCTTCTATGTGGATTACCAACTGGAATATTGGACCAATGGAAGCACACAGAGCCAGGTTTGTCCATAGCATTATTACCTCCGCCACCGACCTTCCAGACTCTAACCAGTGTGCCAACAAGTCTGGTTCGCTACCATTAATTTCCATCCTTCAGATGGGCTTTAAGTTGAGTGTTACATCCTGGGAACATTAGTCGGTGAATGTTGTTAAATATCCATGGTGTCATTTTGCAAAAGGTGCACAAGTCATCTTCGGTACTCTGACCAAATTACAAGCCTTGCCTACAGGGGGACGATAGCATCTATCAGAAACATTACTGGTTGGATGAGTTTATTCGATGGTGCAGCTTTGTGAGCATGCCAAAGTCTGAAGCTTCAGCCGAGTGTCAGGTGTGCTTATGTATTATATTTATTTATTACAAATTCTACAGAGGTAAATGAACACTCGTTTTACTTTGCACACATTGCACATCGTGTGCAGCGAATTTAATCTCCCTGCACCTTGTATTTATTGTTATTTTGAAAAAAAAACGCTTTTGTACACCACCCCAGAGGTTCGGTTTGGAAGTATAATTCCAATAGAAGAGACGTAATTACTGTTCTTTTGGATCTTTGGGGTCTTTGGTTCTTATGAGTCCTCTGGTTATTTGGGTCCTCGGGGTCTTTTTGGTCCTCTGGGTCCTCTGGATCATTTGGGTAGTTTTGGTCCTCTGGGTCTTTTAGGTCTTCAGTGTCTTTTAGGTACTCTGGGTCTTTTAGGTACTCAGGGTCTTTTGGGTCCTCCAGGTCTTTTGCCTCCTCGGGGTATTTTGGGTCTTTTGGGTCCTCTGGGTCTTTTGGGTCCTCTGGGTCTTTTGGCCCTTGGGCCCTCAGGGTCTTTTATGTCCTCAGGGTCTTTTATGTGTTCAGAATCTTTAAGGGTCTTTTGGGTCTTTTCAGTCTTCTAGGTCTTCAGGGTATTTTGTGTATTCATGGCTTTTTAGGGTATTTTGGTGTTCTTTTGGATCTTCGGGGTCTTTAAGGGTCTTTGGGATATTTTGGGTCCTCAAGGAATTTTGGATCCTTGGGTCTTTTGGATCCTCAGGGTCTTTTGGGTCTTCTGGGTCCTTGGGTTCTTCTGTGTCTTCAGAGTCTTTTCGGTCCTTTGGGGTATTTGGGGTCCTTGGGTCTTTTTGGTTCCTCCGTGTATTTTGGGTCTTTAGATATTTTGGGTCTTTGGGGTCTTTTGGGTCTTCAGGTCATTTGGATCTTCAGGGTATTTTGGGTCTTCGGGGGTATTTAAGGGTCTTTGGGGTATTTTGGTCTTCGGCATCTTTTCCGTCCTTTTGATCATTTTAGTCTTTTGGGTCTTTTGGGTCTTCAGGGTCTTTTGGATCCTCAGTGTCTTTTGGGTCTTCTGGGTCAATCAATTTTCTTTCGGAGGCTCATATTGGAATGGTGTGTTCCTTTTGTTCCATGTGGTGAATACAAAATGTTCCACAGGAAAGGCTCTTTGTAATGTGCTCGGTGTTTTTGTTTCATGAGGTTTGGCACTGGAAAGTTTTTATTTTTATATTTTTTCTTGCTGATCTTCCTTGATCGATGCTTCGCAATCTTAAAGCAAAACACACTTTGGTTTCCATGCAGTTTTTATCTTCGACGTGCACCTGCTACAAAGGTGATTTTGACGTTTGCTGTGTTCTTGTGAAAGAATTGCTTACCTAAAGGGAATGGCAAAAATACCTATCGTGAAACGGTACAGGTATTTTGATGATGAATTGTATAAATGGTGCTGCCATTGTTTTTGTCGCCGTAGGCATTAGGTTTTCGGGCTGTCCGTCCAGCAGTCTGTCTGTCTGTCCGTCCAGTGATAGGTTTTCGTTACCGTAATAACTTGACAATGGCAAAAGGGATCTTAGTCAAACTTCGTGCATGCATATATAATGAGGTAGAGATTAACTGATTCGACTTTGGGCTCACGAGGTCAAAGGTCAGAGGTCATGTTAGGTTAAAAAAAAATACTGTTACCGTTTAACTTGTGAACCAGTGATGGGATTCTGACCAAAGTTGGTACAAGTATGTATTATGATGCAAAGATTAATTGATATTGGGGAGTAGTGGTCAAATGTCAAAGGTCAACGTCCGTAATAGGTTTATAACTTGAGAACGGCTGAAGTGATATAATTCAAACTTCGTACAGTTTTGTATAATGATGCAAAGATAAACTGATTCGATTTTGGGGTCAAAAGGGCAAAGGTCAGAGGTCATGTTAAGTTACAATTATTTTGTTACCGTGATAACTTAAGAATGACTGAAGGGATCCAAGTCAAAATTCGTACAGGTATGTACTAGTATAATGATGAAAAGATGAGCTGATTATATTTTGGGGTCAAGAGGTCAAAAGTCAGAGGTCATGCTAATGTTGCCACACAAACTCATGAGCCAGTGATGGGATTTTGAACAAACTTGGTATAAGTATATATGATTGCAAAGACGAACTGATTCGATTTTGGAGTCAATAGGTCAAAAGTCAGAGGTCATGTTACATAAAATTTATGTTGCCACGTCAACATGTGAACAAGTGATGGGATTTTTCACAAACTTGTTATAAGTATATATGATGCAAAGATGCACTAACTGGATTATGGCATCAAGAGGTCAAAGGTCAGAGGTGATGTCAAGTAAAAATGTGATAGCTTGAGAAAAGCTGAAGGAATATTGAAATCAAACTTTGTACAGGTATGTATAATGATGAAAAGATGAACTGATTATATTTTGGGGTCAAGAGGTCAAAAGTCAGAGGTCATGTGAAGTAAAACATATGTTGCCATACCAACTCATGAGCCAGTGATGGGATTTTGAACAAACATGGTATAAGTATACATGATGCAAAGACTCAGAAGTTGTCTTGACTCCAAATTTTGGAGTCAAGAGGCCAAAGGTCAGAGGTCATGTGAAGTAAAAATTATGTTACCATGCCAACCCATGAACCAGTGATGTGATTTTGAACAAACTGGCTAAAAGTATTGCTGGATCTGATTCTGGGCTGAAAGGATCGAAACGTCAATGAAAAACGGTGCCCAGCTGATTATCCGGGCAGTTGGAAAACCAGTTATTTGCTTATAGGTTAAGGTTATAACTTCAAATATAAAATAGCTTTTACATGTTCTTACAAGTACATAATATATCTATGTATGTTTTTTTGTATAGGTGTGTTTATATGTACCTGTGTATGTATATGTATTTATGTGTTGATATATATATATATATATATATATATATATATATATATATATATATATATATATATATATATATATATATAAATAGATATATATATATATATATATATATTGTTACGGTTCTCTGCCGCCCTTCTTCCCCTTACCAAGGGGGGATTTTTTCTCTTGTTCTTTCTGGGCTTGGCGGAACCGAGACTTGAAACGCCCCTTCCGGGCAAACACAAAGTAGGGTTTCGGGACCAGGTCTTGCTCGTACCTAAATCCCTGCACCGCCACGGAAGCGAGGAAGCAATCCTCGCACGAGCCACGTGTGGTTTGGGTACGCCGAGTGGATTGAGTACCACGTGGTCCGTGCAGTTTAGGTAATGGAACCAGATTCGAGCGGTTCTATTCGTACCACGCTTAGCCAATGAGGAAATCACAGGAACGATCGAATGGAAAAAGGAAGAACACAGGTTTAATTATTCCCACACGTATATACAATGATCGGGACGCAGAGACACAGAGCAGCACTTAGACAGTCTTATCTTCCTTCCCAGACTCGGGCCCGTCACACTCACACAGAGAATTGCAGATGGGTTGATGTTTCAGCCAAACGCGTCGACGTGGTCGTCCAGGAACGGCCCCATCCGGCTCTCCACGGTCCCAGCACGTCCCGCGAAGATGGCAGCAGGCGGTGGAAGGAACCTCGTAGCGCGTCTCCCGAACAAAGGCAGCCGATGAGGTATAAGGGAAAGTGCGCGTCTCTCTGCGTGGCTGGCGATTACACAGCTGTTATCACGCTTATGAGGCCAGCGCTAAGGCCTGCCTTTTTTACGATGAAAAAAGGTAAAACATCAAACATTTGAACAGCCTTGGACGTGCACCTTGACCCCACAGCCAAGCCACAACGTCTATCAAGGCTGTCCCAATAACATTACACATGCACATCAGCCCAAAGGCTGAAGCACATGGTCATTCAAACACATGCATCCTGACCCCGAGGGGCCACAATGCATGGTCATACAATCATACAATTGGACCACTCCTCTCAATAGGAATGAGTCCACTGACAAGGTATTACTCCTGCCAGGTACGACTCACGCTCACTCGCGCGACTTAATGCACTGTATGCGGATCGGCCTCCAGCTCAACCGAGCATCACTTTATAATAGCGCATATTCCGGTTCATGCGCATCTTTCTTCACCCGCGTATCTCTCACAGTTCTTTGACGCTCTTAATTCCTGCTCGTCAACGATTCCTCCTGGTTGGTCAGTGCGCGCGAATTCTCCTTCTCATCAGCGAGTCCTCTCGGGGACAAGTCCTTCAGTCCTCTTGGGGGCTTTGTGCGATGGGTTATATAGATACGCCCCCGAACCTTCTCGAACCCTCTCGAACCACACCCTGTGACACAGTGCTGCCGCCACAACCTCTCAGCCCTGATTGGCGGCTCGTGCTTACCGTCAGCTCCTCTGCCGCTCTCATTCGGCTCCACCCCGACCCTCCTAGGCCTGCCTCGTGTTAATTCGCCCAAAATGAACCAAAGTCAGCGCAAATGGGCATGAGGCTAGGGAGGCTGGATAGTCGGTAGAAGTAGGACCTATTCTCCTGACTCTACTCAATGCAGAACTAACATAGGAAAAGGACTAAGCTCACAAATACTAAGAGATAACTACACTATCGTGAGGCTACATGTTGCTTGTGTGACTAACTATGAGGGGGAAATTTTAACTTTTATTATACTGACTGTACAAAACTCAAAACTGCAACAATATATATATATATATATATATATATATATATATATGTATGTATATAGTATATGTGTGTGTGTGTGTGTGTGTGTGTGTGTGTGTGTGTGTGTGTGTGTGTGTGTGTGTGTGTGTGTGTGAATGTGTGCATGTGTGTGTGTGTGTGTGTGTGTGTTTATGTATGTGTGCGTGCATGTGTGTGTATGTATGTATTGTTAATGTCCGGCTTCCTTCTTGTAACTACTGTGCAGTAACTGGTATTTATTTTCATTATATATGATGCAAAGATGAACTGATTAGATTTTTGAGTATATTTTTGAGTAATGTGGGCAGAGGCATATCGATCAACGTTGTGACGTCAGAGTGTTGTTCTAGATTTTTTTTTTAAGGAACATCATTTAGCACATTGTTTCTACTGTGGCCTTTTCAGAAGTTGTTGAAAACCATGCAAAGTTCAGTGGAAGTGGAGTGTCAGTTTCTGGATGTACCGTACAACTTTCACGTCCGTGCCAGGCCCGTGCCCACATCAACATTCTTTGGATCATGGGGGCCGTGGTCACCAGTGGCTCAGGCAATGCCAGCTTTAGTTACAGGTGACTGAATAGTTTGCTCCACTTTTTATAAAGTGATGCAAAGCTACATCGTTGAGTCCATTATAGCTCTTCGAGCAATTTTATTCCTCTAAACTACCCACCATATTTTGTTATTATGGAAAAAGTTGATCAAAGCAAAATCAGTTTTTCTAGTTTTATGAAGAAGGCTTTTTGTCCGAAACGTGTACTCGGAACACAGGTCAAGGCACGATTCACATTTAACATGAGCCATGTGGGATTGTCATCCCAGGACATTTGAGCATGAGGTGCTTCACACGAGATCTGCAGCAGGTGACCTGTGAGTGGACCGGCAGCAACCGAGACCTCCTGAGCAACACAACTTTTATTCTCTCTCATTGGAGCAGGTAGGGTATTCCCACTTTGGCACGACATGCTCAACCTATTAGACGTAGTATATCCTACAACTTGATCTATTTATTGAATGCCTCTGCAGCCAAAGGCTGGAGGCCTCAAGTTTTTGGGCTGTCCATCCAGGAGGTGACCGAGTGTCTCAGCAGTAATACTGATGATGCTCTCAGTTAAACCTTCTCACGTCCAAAGGTTTTTTGGGTTTTTGGTCATACATGATGCAAGCTCATGGAAGAGTGTGGTAATGGGGGGTAAAAATGTTAATGTGCAGGCAGTGGAGCTGCAGGGCCCCACATGGACAAAACAAGCAAGGAAAGGAACAAACAGTTAAAGAGGGAAGGAAAGGACAGTAACTGGAAAATTATAGGATTTAGTAAACCATGATTTCACGAAGCCCTGGAGTGAAGAAGGTGATTCAACTGACACCAGAGTTTGGTTCTATAGACGAGAGATAAAGAGGAACAAAAGAATAGAAGTGGGCAATACGCCTGGATTTTTGGAGCTTTTCCGAGTGGCGATAGAGGAGTCCAGCCTGTATTTGGGAATCAATGCTCTATTGGACTTCATATAAATAATTAAATACCTTGCATGCTGTGATATTTGGAAAAGTTCCACAGACTAAATGAATTTGATGGTATTGACGGTGTTCCTTAAAAATCAGAATAAATGAGTTTGATGAAGCAAGTATCAATACACCATCGTGCCAATC
This sequence comes from Myxine glutinosa, assembly GCF_964187855.1. NCBI lineage: Eukaryota > Metazoa > Chordata > Myxini > Myxiniformes > Myxinidae > Myxine > Myxine glutinosa. Next base: position 110,719 of record NW_027616574.1, read on the forward strand.
GTGCAATGCGCTTGGATTGCTTGAATGCTGAGTGTTGCTTAAAGTCTACGCAATCATGGGAAACAACATCTTGATGCTGAATTTAGTTTGTAACAACAAAATGAGCACCACAGTGGCTTGTAACAAGCATGCAAGTCAAGCAGGGGAAAAAACACAATATGCTGTGATAAGCTATCTCCCTGCTTGCAGCATAAGTAATTCAAAGAACTGGCAATGTCAGAAGCAGAATGGAATGTCTGACAATTGACTCCTAGTCCAGAAAGTAAACAACAGTCTGAACCAGTGAGCTCAGAGTGAACTTTCAGACCCCACAGTGTTTCAGAAGCTCTCTGAGAACTGTGACAAAGATGGGCACACATGATTTGAGGGGCTTAAACGAGCTGGGGAAGAACAGGAGAAGGGAGAGTGAAAGATGGGCATTACCACCTCCAGAAGTGAAGTGTCGCCATTGGTAGAAAGCCAACTGGTCACTTGAGACCTGTTGCATCACAGAATAATGAAGAACTGATCTTGCAGGTGAAGGCAAGCATCGTCCAGTGTTGGCGGATGGGCAGAAGTGACCTTGAACAACTTACAAATTTCTGTCTTGACTTAGTGTGTCGGAAAGGTAACCCCTCCAGTGTTGTAACCCTGGCCATATAAACTCCTTTGGCAACACTGATGCTCTGTGTAGAGCATGGATCATGATCTCATCTTTCACCTGATTAATCACAAAGGTATTTCCTAGGTTGCAGCATTATTAGTTCTCTATGAAAACGAGCGGCACTGATCACATGGTTCGATGTCTGCCTCACACATAACTCGGCTTCACGCTGTAGAAACCAAAGCTTTCAGAATCATTGGAATCTCTCGAGATGAAGCTAATTCCGAGGGCCTTTCACTCTCTCACCGCAGGCAGGTAGATGGTCTCTCTGTCTTCTACCGACTCCTCTCCGGCCTTGCTCCCGCAGCTCTCTCTCGGCTCTGTCCTCCAAATATTCCTACAGGTCGCACAAGATCTGCCAGAAACCCTCTTATGGTTAAACTGCTAAAATCAAGACTCTCTGCTCACCTTCACTCCTTCATTCCTCTCTTCTCCCGCCTCTGGAACAAACTCCCACACTCTCTTCAATCCCACTCCTCCCTCCATGTCTTTAAAACAGCTGTTCACCACCATCTCTTATCTTCCCCCATCCAAAACCTTGATCTTTTCTACTCCCGTAAATTCACCCCAGATCCACTTTTTTGAAATACCGACTTCTTTCCTGGAAGTTCTAGCAGTGTCCATGTGTTTTATATCTCTCCCACCCCCCGTCCCACCCCCAGTTCCCAAGCCCTCTCCCTCCCACAGATCTCCCGATGTCCCTGTTCTCTACTGTTGTACTTGTGTGCTTCACTCTCTCTCCCCATCTTGTCCCGCTCCCTTTATCATATGTTTTTTGTGTCAGTTTTGTATTTGTGATTAATGTTAGCTCTTACATGAGCCTCGATCTTGTATACAAAAAAAAAAAAAGGGCTATGGTGCTATTCAAAGTAGATTTTTAAATTCTATTTTTTAAGGGTCTGCAAGGTACCTTGAAGGTATGTGCACTCGGTTGTTCACTGGCTAACTTGGGTTTTAATCTCGACTCGCTATATAAACTGTCATTCCGTTGTGCCGCATTCAGGTCGACACATGAATGCGTGTGACCTCTGTCAGAAGGACGTTTACCTGTAGGACCTGGTCGTTGGTGGACGTTAAAGATCTCTTGTTGTCCTTTGCAAAGAGTTGGTGAGTTATCGAAAGCACCCTGAACAAATTCCAAACTGCAAGGGAATGGCAAACCACCCAACATAACCAAACTACCCACAGCACAACCAAAACCTTCGTAAGTCTATCTTAGGCCAAACCCAGATGGCATTGATCCTCAACTTCCAGTCCTATCGATCAAGCATTGCTGGCTGCAGTTCCTATGTCTCCAGGACCTTATCCTTCTTCATCATGGTGATGTAGTTGAGAGCTGGTCTGCCCTGCTTCGGCTTTCCACATTTATTTGTCCAGAGTATAAGATTGGAAACAGGTTCGTTTTTGTGGTGGTGGCAGTGCTCAGCAATCCTGAGACATCTTCTCATTTTACCCAACAGCCTCGGAAGAGAACCATTGAGTTCTTTATTTGTCCTATGTTCAGACCAATGGACATTGAAAGCTGAACAAAGTAGTAGAGTATAGTGTCCATGAATTCCCTTCTCGTGCATCGCAGTGGAGATCCATGCTTCACTTCCAAAAAACAGGACAGACTCAACTGTTGTCATACATGATCAGTCATTCCTTGATATGCCAAGAGTATTGATTTACATATTCTTAAAAATTTGTTGCAGGCTCTAAATGAAGGTTTCCTTTGATTGATCATCCTGAGCTGTTGTGTAACCCAGGAACCAAGATACTTGAAGTCATTGACCGTCTCTAGTTTATTCTAAAGCGCGGCGTTACGCGCGCTGCTTGTGAGCAAGGAGGAAGCGGACAAGCGGTAACATATAAACGTCTTTATTGTAAGACTACACTGTAACACTGAACTCCTCCGGGCTGGTCGCCCGGTGTATATCATGAGGCCACGCCTACCCCTCGGGCGTGGCCACCGCCCACTTGGTGCGTGGAATGATGTCACCACGCCAGTGGGCTTTTGTGTCCGCCACACGCGCCCCCCCAGAATTCCCGCGCACCTGGAGGGCCAGTTTGCGGGGCAGACGAATGACCCGGCCGAAGCGCCCCCTGGCGATCGGCGGCGTCCGGGGTGCAGGGATACCAGGTGGGATGCCCCTGGCTGCCCCTGGGATGGGTGCAGGACCGGGGGGCGCCGTGGCGGCGGGGCTGGGCGGTGCCGGGGGTCCGCCCGCAGGAGGGCGGCCCCGACGTGGGGGTCGGGCCACTGGCGGTGGATGGTCCACATCGAGGTGGGCCGGCTTGAGGCGGGCTACCGAAACGCGGTCAGGAGTACCGCCGATGTCCAGGGTGAAGTGCTTTGCCCCGGTCTCCAGCACGCGGAAAGGCCCGTCGTACGGGGGCCGCAGTGGTGTCCGATGGGCATCGTGGCGGACGAAGACGTACTCCGCCGTGCGAAGCTCCGGGGCGACGTGCGTCGGTGGGTGCCCGTGGCATGCCGTTGGCACCGGGGTGAACCTCTGGGCTGTCTCTTGCAGAGCGGAGCGCTGCTGTGCCGCGGACCATGGTGCCGTGGAGTCGGGGAGGAACTCGCCCGGCACCGGCAGCGGTTGCCCGAAGACCAACTCCGCCGCGGATGCGCGCAGGTCCTCCTTGGGCGCCGTCTGGAGGCCCAGCAGGACCCAGGGGAGCCTGTCGACCCAGCCGCCGTCGCGGAGGGTGGCCCGGAGCGCGGCCTTCAATGAGCGGTGAAATCGCTCACACAGGCCGTTAGCCTGGGGGTGGTAGGCCGTGGTTCGGTGCAGCCGGACCCCGAGCCCCTGCGCAACCGCCCCCCAGAGCTCCGAGGTGAACTGGGGGCCGCGGTCGGATGAGATGTCTGAGGGGGCGCCGAACCGGGCGACCCAGGTGGCGATGAAAGCCTGCGCGACATCGGCCGCCGTTGTCGACGCCAAGGGCACGGCCTCCGGCCACCGGGTGGTGCGGTCCACCATGGTGAGGACGTAGGTGAAACCCCGCGAGGGGGGCAGAGGTCCCACCAGGTCCACGTGGACGTGGTCAAACCGGCGTTCCGGCACCGTGAACGGGGCCAACGGGGCCTGGGTGTGCCGGTGCACCTTGGCGCGCTGGCACGCGAGGCACGTCCTGGCCCAGGCGCGGACGGCCTTCCGGAGGCCATGCCAGACGAACTTGTCGGCGATCAGCCTTTGGGAGGCCCTCACGCCCGGGTGGGACAGGCCGTGGATGGCGTCAAACACCTGGCGCTGCCAGCCCGCGGGCACAATGGGGCGAGGACGCCCGAGGGAGACGTCGCACAAGAGGGCCGCGCCCGCGCCGTCGAACGGCACCTCGGTGACGCGGAGGCCCGTGACGGCGGTCCGCAAGGCCTGGACGTCGGGGTCAGCGGCCTGGTCCGCTGCCATCCGGGCATAGTCGATGCCGAGGTGGACTGCGTGGGCGACGGCCCGGGAAAGTCAATCCGCCACCGGGTTGTCCTTCCCCGCGACGTGCTGGATGTCCGTCGTGTACTCGGACACGGCCGAGAGGTGACGCTGCTGCCGGGCCGACCACGGCTCGGTGACCTTGCCCATCGCGAAGATCAGCGGCTTGTGGTCGACGAAGGCAGTGAACGCCCGGCCCTCGAGCAGATGGCGGAAGTGCCTGACCGCCAAGTGAAGTCCGAGCAACTCGCGGTCGAAGGTACTGTAACGGCGTTCGGGCGGGCGAAGCTGCCGGCTAAAGAACGCCAGTGGTTGCCAAGCTCCACGCACCCATTGCTCGTGCACCGCGCCCACCGCGTAGTCTGAGGCATCGGTGGTGAGGGCGATCGGTGCATCGGGCGCCGGGTGCGCGAGCATGGTGGCGTTAGCCAAGGCGAGCTTCGCGCCCGTGAACGCCGTGTCCATCTGCTCGGTCCAGGTAACGTCGCCTTTGCCCGGCTTACCTCGGAGAGCTTCGTGCAGGGGGCGCAGGAGCTGGGCGATACGGGGCAGGAACCGATGGTAAAAGTTCACCATGCCCAGGAACTCCTGCAGCCCTCTGATCGTGCGGGGGCGCGGAAACCCCTTCACCGCCTCCACCTTGGCCGGCAGGGGGTCGGCGCCGTGCCTGGTGACACGGTGCCCCAGAAAATCGATTGTGGCGGCGCCGAACCGGCACTTTGCGGGGTTCACAATCAGGCCATGCTGGCCCAGGCGTTCGAAGAGCGTGCGGAGGTGGCGTAGGTGCTCTTCGCGGGACGCGCTGGCGACGAGGATATCGTCCAGGTAGACGTAGACAAAATCCAAGTCGCGCAGGACGCTGTCCATCAGTCGCTGGAACGCCTGAGCCGCATTCTTCAGACCGAAGGGCATGCGCAGGAACTCGAAGAGTCCGAATGGCGTGATGACCGCCGTCTTCGGGACGTCCTCCGGCCTGACGGGGACCTGATGGTAGCCGCGTATGAGGTCCACCTTCGAGAAGAAGGACATGCCTGCCAAACGGGCGGAAAAGTCCTGAATGTGGGGGACGGGGTAGCGGTCGGGAGTCGTGGCGTCATTGAGACGGCGATAGTCCCCGCACGGTCGCCATCCCCCGCCGGGCTTCGGCACGATGTGCAGCGGCGACGCCCAAGCGCTCTCTGAGCGCCGAACGATGCCTAGTCGCTCCAGGGTAGCGAACTCCGCTTTTGCCACCGCCAGCTTCGTCGGCTCGAGGCGGCGTGCCCGGGCGTAGACCGGTGGCCCGACGGTGGGGATGTGATGGGCCACCCCGTGCTTGACGGCCCCCGCTGAGAAGGTGGGCCGCGTGAGGGCCGGGAAGCCGGCGAGGAGGCGGGTGAATGCGTCCGCTGCCGGAAGCGTACAGACCAACGTGGCCGGAACCGAATCGTTCGGCAAGCCGCTTGGCAAGCCGCTCGTTGAGCTGGGCAACGCACACGCGAGCGAGCTGAACGTCTCGGCCTGGACAAGCCGTCTGCGCTTGACGTCGACCAGGAGCCCATTAGCGCACAGGAAGTCCGCGCCAAGCAGTGCCATGGGCACGTCGGCGGTGACGAACGTCCATCGGAAAACCTGCCCTCCAAACCGCAGAGAGAGGCAGCGTTTTCCGTACGTACGGATGGGCGTCCCATTCGCGGCAAGCAGCGCGGGGCCCCCACCCGCGGCGTGCTTGTCTGACGTGCCGGCGGGAATGACACTCACCTACGCTCCCGTGTCGCACAGGTAACGGCGCCCAGAGAAGGTGTCCGTTATGAACAGCAGGCTGCTCGAACGGCCGGCGCTCATCGCCACAATTGAGCGCCGGCCCGGGCATTTCCCGACCCGTTGAAGGAGCACGGCGGATGACACCGCCGAGCTTCGTGGCCGAACTTGGCGTGGAACCAGCACCAGGTGGTGGAGCTGGAGGAGCGCGGCTGGCTCCGCCAGGCCGGTGGAGTCGACGGGTTTCCCCGCGGTGGCGGTTTTCGCCGCGGCGGTGGGCGGGGCGTGGCGGCGTTCACGAGGTGCGTATCAGCATGCTGCTGAACATCAGCGTGCTGCTGAACATCAGCGTGCTGCTGAACATCAGCGTGCTGCTGAACATCAGCGTGCTGCTGAACATCAGCGTGCTGCTGAACATCAGCGTGCTGTAGAAGATGATGCTGTGGAACATGCTGCTGTGGAACATGCTGCTGAACATCAGCGTCGAAGGCCGTGACGGCCACGCCGACGCTCGCCCGCGTGTCCGAAGCGGCGAAGTACTTGTCCGCCTCGGCCGCCAATGCTCGGGGTTCCGTTAGCCCGGTCCCGGCCAACGCGAGGCGAACCTGCGCTGGAAGTTGGCGACGGAAAAGCGCCCGGAATAGCGAACCGGGGGCTTCGTCGCCCAACAGTGACAGCATATGGTCCATTCGGACCGACGGGCGCGTCTCACCGAGCTCGGGGAGATCCAGGAGGCGGTCGGCCCGTGCGTCGTCCGTGAGGCTGAACGTGGCTAGGAGTAGCCGCTTGAGTGCCTCGTACTTGTGGCCTTTCGGTGGGTGGCGAAGGACGGACACAACTCGAGCGGCCGTGCCGGGCCCGAGGGAGGCGACGACGTGGCAATAGCGCGTGTCATCGCCGGTGAGGTGCCGAAGCTGAAATTGGGCTTCGGCCTGGACGAACCAGACTTCGGCCTGAGCCTCCCAAAATTCCGGAAGTTTGACGAAGTCGGCCATGGCGATGGCGTCGCGTGTGGAAGGATCGCTCCGGCAGATCCAACGTTGGGGTCACCAGTAAAGCGCGGCGTTACGCGCGCTGCTTGTGAGCAAGGAGGAAGCGGACAAGCGGTAACATATAAACGTCTTTATTGTAAGACTACACTGTAACACTGAACTCCTCCGGGCTGGTCGCCCGGTGTATATCATGAGGCCACGCCTACCCCTCGGGCGTGGCCACCGCCCACTTGGTGCGTGGAATGATGTCACCACGCCAGTGGGCTTTTGTGTCCGCCACAATTCCATCGTTTGATATGATTGAGACCTCTCTCTCTCTCTACTGGATAAATGCCTGGCACTTTCAACCCACCCAGCAGAAACTTTATAGGTTTTTTAGCATCAATTTTGTTAGCCCTATCTTACCGGAGCAGTGTTGACTCTCTTGAGAAGTTCTTGCGCTTGCTCAATTTCTTCTGACAATAAGGCTATGTCATCAGCAAAGTAGAGATCAGTAAGAACCTCTGGTTTTACTCTTCTACTTTTTCTCTGTTCTAATTGGAACCCCAATTCCTCCTCCTTGCCTTTAATAGCGTTTCTGAATGCATAATCAAGCACTATGACAATTGCGTAAAGGACAAAGGTGTAAAGGGCAAGGGTGTCGTACTCTGGCTAGAATTAGAAAAGCTGCGTTTCTCCATCGGGTGAGAGTATTGTTACATGGAAGGGGGAGTAGTCCATAACTATACTGTGGCAAGTGTAATGTGGTCTATGTGTTGTTTCGAGTAGGTTATATTTGCATGTAACAGGGACCTGTCAGAGTAAGTATTTTGTTGCATGTGATGCTGAGGAGGCAGCATATGCAATATTTATAGATGGGGTGGTCGACAGAATAATTTTGCATGTGTAAACACCTTTTGTTCGTGGGCGGGGTAGGTGAGGATTTCCCACCAGAGGCGCATATATGTGTCACAGGTGTGTGCTACAAGGCCGTCATGGTCTGTCTGGTCAGTGTGTGTCAGCCATGGCGGCACAGTGTGCTGTGGAGCCGGTCCATTTATTTATTTATGTCCATTTATTTTTTATTGGGTTGGGGCCACCCCCCCAGAGGTGTACTCCACCAGGAGGAAGAATAAAAGAGAGATCAGATTAAAGGAGCCTGTGAAAGGAGGACGAGCAGGCTATTCACAGAGGAGTTGTGTGAGGTGAGGAGACATTGATCATGGTTTTCTTCATGTGGAATTGATCCAAGCTGAGATCACCCTGTGTCTTTGGAAAGGGGCAGGGCAGGAGCCACCTCGATTGGAGGGGTGAAAAAGAAGAGCCTGGAGATAAGAGGAAGTGCAAACCAGGATGTCGTGTTTGAAAAGGACAAAGGTGAAAGGGGGCTTCGAGGCCTGGTTGAGGAGCTGATCATCGCTGGCCTTCCTTCCTCTGTTTGGATTTCTGAATATTGGTGTTACTTGTCACTGGCGCTGCTTGCGGTAGTTTTACTTCGTCTTTGGACCGACGTCTCGCACCCCAGTGACAGTGAAAGTGGAGTGCCGCCTGCATCAACTTGTTGCATAAGTGTGATCTGTGGTGCTTCGTGGCTTAGGATTTGAGCTTTATTTTTCGTCCTTGTATATAAGTTCGATTATTTCCATCTACATCTTTATGTCCTTTGATTTGCTTGGTTCATCCTGCTTATTACTGTGTTGTCTGCCCTCTTCCCTGTACTTTTCTTTATATTAAAAAAATCATTTAGAAAGTAAGAAAACATGTTTGAGCCATCTGCTTATTGTGTGCGTTTGCCGTCAATTTTGGCCCAATTGAATGATCCTTCGGAATTGGTAAAGTTGTAGAATTTATTTACCACCGTGTATTACTATTAGAGACCACTTGGCCATATACCGAGACTAAAGGACCCAGCGCTGAGGATACTGTGTTAACGGGAGCCTCAGACGTGACATTATCTTGTAGAAATTATTTGATTGTAGATCTTTGCATCTATTGGGATTATGCTCATCCCATGATAGTTACTGCTTAGACTGATCTTCCGATTTTGGAATGGGAACTATATTTAAGATCGACCATTGTTCAGGCCTATCTTCTTCCATTAGTGCTACATTACAAATGTTGAGAATGATAATGTTAACATCAGACCGTATAGGAAGTTCTGGTGGTTTACCCTCCTTGCCACAACTCTTGCCTTACACTAAAAACACCTCTGCTTTATCATATTCTTCAATGTCAAACTGACCCATTTGATAGCAAGGTCTTCTAAGACAGTTTTGATTTCCTCCTGCTCATCACCTATTGGCGGTGGGTTGCCAAGAAGATTCTTGAAAATGAATGTACCAGTCCACCCTTTGATGGCATTTCCTTCATCAAAGGTTCCACAACCGTACTGAGATGCTCCTCTGCCTGAAACCATTGGCATGAGAGTTGCATAGTTAATTTACCACCACTAAACTTTTGGCAAAGCTCTGATAATATTAGTCAAAGCAGGGCCACCACGTGCATGTTTCAGAGCTGCAACCTCATCCCACAGCATAACCAAACCACCCACAGCATAACCAACCAATCCACCTAGCAGAACCTACCGAACAAACCCACCCAGCAGAACAAACCAACCGACCAACCTATCCAGCAGAACAAACAAACCGACGCAGCAGAACAAAACCACCAAACAGAACCAAATTTTTTTTTTTTGGGATACGGCATCGAGGCTCGTGAAGAGCTAACATTTATCACACAAAAAATCAAACACACACAAAACGTATAATAAGGGGAGCGGTAGACAAGATGGGGGAGAGAAGGCGAAGCGCATAAACACAACATTTGAGAGCAGGGACATCAGGAGATCTGTGGGATGGCTTGGGGGGAGGAGGCGTGGGAAGGGGGGGGGGGGTGGGAGAAGTATAAAACACAAGGACAAGGATTGACCAACTCACCCACATATCAAACCAAGCCAACGACCAACATACCCAGCAGAACCAACCGACCAACCTACCCAGCGGAACCAACCAACCCACCCAGCAGAACCAACCAACCAACCTACCCAGAAGAACCAACCGACCAACCCACCCAGCGGCACCAATCAACCCACCCAGCGGCACCAATCAACCAACCCAACAGAACCAACCAACCAACCCACCCAGCAGAACCAACCGACCAACCTACCCAGCGGAACCAACCAACCTACCCAGCAGAACCAACCGACCCACCCAGCAGAACCAACCGACCAACCTACCCAGCAGAACCAACCAACCCAGCGGAACCAACCAACCCACCCAGCGGAACCAATCAACCAACCCAACAGAACCAACCAACCAACCCACCCAGCAGAACCAACCGATCAACCTACGCGACAGAACCAACTGACTAATTACCCAACAAACCATCCCATCAGAACAAAACCACCAAACAGAACCAATTGACCAACTCACCCACATGTTCAACCAACCCAACAACCAACCTACCCAGCAGAACCAACCGACCCACCCAGAAGAATCAACCAACCTACCCAGCAGAACAAAACCACCAAGCAGAACAACAACCAACCGGCCATCCCAGCAGAACTAACCAACCAACCATCTCAGCAGAACAAAACCACCCATCAGAACCTGTGCACAAGAAAATGCTTTGACAGCAACGTGCTCTGTCAAGTGTCTGGGTCTCTGGGACTTCAATGATTTTTCTATAAATAAAGTTTACACATTGTTTTTCAATCTTTAAACTTCCATTTCTAGTAAAGCATGATTGTTTATTCCATCGATTTGTCATTGTTCCATAAAAAATTTGTACAGAATCTAAGGCTCGGATTGGATCTGCCACACACACAGACACAGAACACAGACTGTGTCGAGACAAACACAGCCGTCACTTCCCAGGGTAGTCTGGGTACACTTGACTCCACAACAATGCTCACCACACTCAGCAGGGCATTTTTAACGAGGAATTTCCTCCTCTCCATGGACGCCAATTCCGATTGGTGTTGTTTGTCCATGCTCCATCCTTTTTAAATGCTGAACGTCAAGCAACAAAGCAGCACGTACCATTTTAAAAGTCTTTGGTATGACCTGGGATGGGATTTGACCCACCAACCTCCCAGACTTGGAGCGGATGCTCTTTCCATTATGCAACTGAGGCATTCCAGTAATTCTGTGTGTTCTAGAATTTCAGAAAGGAAATTTTTTTGTTTGGTAGCGCAGCCTTGATAAGATATTGATGCGCTGGGTTTGTGGGTGCTGCGTACATTGGTGATGCAGGAGCATGAATGGCACTTGTGACGATGTGGAGAACCTGTCCAGTGAAGATCTGGTGATGTACCGCTGCAAGTTTGGATCACCTGCCGCAGAGAAGACCAGTGTTACTCTGCGAGCGGAGAATTGGAGAGGCTGGTACAGTGTGGCACATCGGCCATTCTTCCTGCATCAAGTGGGTGAGCTGTAGTTACAAACTTGTTGTGGACCAAGGACATTCTATTGAAATACTGAAAAGAGAAATAAGGGTGAATGGAGGAGGAGGAGGAGGAGGAGGAGGGGTTTGAGAAGATTGAAGGAAAAGAGGAGAATGTTTTGGGTATAAGAGAGAGGGATAAGAAGAGATGAAATATTTCACCAATTTTAGGTTATCTCATCTCGATTCTTGAAGAGATTAACTTATAAAATGGGTCGTGATGTCCAGATGTCCGTCCATCCGCCCATTAACGTTTTAGTAATTTTGCTTCTCCTCACGGGCTGATTGTTCTGAAACCTGACACATGCATACAAAACAGTAGCCCCCACAATCTCTTGGGGTTCGATTTTTCGAATTCAGATCAAGGTGTCCCCCAATTTTGGCTCATGGGTTCCCCTCCCAGGTGGGGTTACCCCTTGAAACTTCGGATCCCTACTTGTCCCTTATTTACCAGCCATATTGCTCTGAAACCTGATACAGCCCTTCTACTCAATGGTCCACATGATCACTCGGTCTTAGATTTTTCAATTTTGAATCAGTGGGCCTCCCAGATCAGGGTTCATTCTCCATTTCTTCCTTTTGTAGTGGAACCTGCTGCTCCCATCAACGTGATTGCAGCACCAGGTCCAAACAACTTGGAGCTTATTGTGACTTGGTCGGCACCCATCCTGGCTCTGCAATACCTGCTGCGATACGAGATCCGATACTCGGAGTATGGCAACGACATCTGGAAGGTGAGGAAAAAATTATCGCACACCTTCGGAGGGCTTTTGACCATCTTCATCGGGTGGATACGTACCTTCGGTACTGAGAAGGTGGTGCTGCTCCCTGGGTTACGTCATCACCCACAGGGTTATCTCTTCCCTTAGCAATTTTGATGAATATTAAGTCAACCGTTCCACATCTGGCCCTCTGAGCTGATGGTGTTGAAAATGTGTTTTTTATTTTGATCTCAGAAGATATCAAGTCAATTGATTAATTATTTGATTATTAGGCCGTCCTCTGCGCAGCAGGAGATAGGGGTTTTTTTTATCACTTCTGTGTGTCTGTGCAGGCTATTGTCATCAGATTTTCAACAAAGATTTATTATTAGAGTATGTGGAAGGTAAATTAATAATTTGGTCAAAAGGTCAAAGTTCAGCGTCACATAAAATCATCAATTTTCATCAAATTGACCTGAAATTTCAATGTACCATTTGAGTGTTGTCATCAGATTTTCAACAAAGATTTATTATGAGAGTATGCGGAAGGTAAATTAATAATTTCGTCAAAAGGTCAAACGTCAGCATCACATAAAATCATCAATTTTCATCAAATTGACCTGAAATTTCAATGTACCATTTGAGTTTTGTCATCAGATTTTCAACAAAGATTTATTATGAGAGTATGCGGAAGGTAAATTAATAATTTCGTCAAAAGGTCAAACGTCAGCATCACATAAAATCATCAATTTTCATCGAATTGACCTGAAATTTCAATGTACCATTTGAGTTTTGTCATCAGATTTTCAACAAAGATTTATTATGAGAGTATGCAGAAGGTAAATTAATAATTTGGTCAAAAGTTCAAAGGTCAGCATCACATAAAATCATCAATTTTCATCAAATTGACCTGAAATTTCAATGTACCCTTTGAGTGTTGTCATCAGATTTTCAACAAAGATTTATTATGAGAGTATGCAGAAGGTAAATTAATAATTTGGTCAAAAGGTCAAAGTTCAGCATCACATAAAATCATCAATTTTCATCAAATTGACCTGAAATTTCAATTTACCATTTGAGTTTTGTCATCAGATTTTCAACAAAGATTTATTATGAGAGTATGCGGAAGGTAAATTAATAATTTCGTCAAAAGGTCAAACGTCAGCATCACATAAAAAACATCAATTTTCATCAAATTGACCTGAAATTTCAATTTACCATTTGAGTTTTGTCATCAGATTTTCAACAAAGATTTATTATGAGAGTATGTGGAAGGTAAATTAATAATTTCGTCAAAAGGTCAAACGTCAGCATCACATAAAATCATCAATTTTCATCAAATTGACCTGAAATTTCAATGTACCATTTGAGTGTTGTCATCAGATTTTCAACAAAGATTTATTATGAGAGTATGTGGAAGGTAAATTAATAATTTGGTCAAAAGGTCAAACGTCAGCATCACATAAAATCATCAATTTTCATCAAATTGACCTGAAATTTCAATGTACCCTTTGAGTGTTGTCATCAGATTTTCAACAAAGATTTATTATGAGAGTATACAGAAGGTAAATTAATAATTTGGTCAAAAGGTCGAAGGTCAGCGTCGCATAAAATCATCAATCTTCATCCGATTTTCTTGAAATTTAAAATTTTTTCATATTGGGTCACAGAATTGGTTCACCAATCAAAACCTAGAAGCTGATTTTTTAAAGATCAAAAGGTCAAAGGTCAAGGTTGCATGAAATCACCAATTTTCACCCAATTGACCTGAAACTTCAAGAGTTTGCATATCGGGTCACTGAATTGGTTCACTAATCAAAAGGTAGGAGTCGATTGTTTTGTTTTTTAGATCAAAAGGTCAAAGGTCAAAGTTACATAAAATCGTCAAGTTTCATCCAATTGACATGGAATTTTAAGAATTTCCATATTGGGTGACATAATTGGTTCACCAATCAAAAGCTCAAAGCCGATTATTTTTTATATCTAAAGCTCAAGGTCAAGGCTGCATAAAATCATCAATTTTCATTTTGTATTTTTAAACTGTTTTTGTTATTTGAGCATACGGAAGAAGACGTCTGAATACAAACTGACATGGACAGGCTTTGCATTTTCAGATGCTTTCTAGTTTTATGTTATAACTATCGTCATGTGTTTGTGCATTATTCTTTCCCGGCCGATCCATGGCACCTAGAGGCTCCAAATTTTTGGTGTCGGTTCTTCAGAATCTGGCTAAGGTTTTAAGCTACCGCAAATTGGCCTTGACATCTGTTTTGAGGCCACCAAAGGCCGCTATGAAGTGTATATTGGGATGTGTGGTCAACTAGTGCTGCTGCCAGTTCACAAAAAAACAACCACCATGAGGCCAATAACTCCATAGTTTTTCAATGTCCAACACGTCCTGAAATCACCGAGGAGTAAAACTCACCCAGCCGTCCAGTGCAGGATATACCCTCCCACCCCTACATCCTCCGCATCCCTTGCGCCTTCTCCCAGGTAGTGTTAGGTATCCCCCGATAGGCATTAGATATTTTTTTGTTTCAAAATGGGTTTGGGTTGTGCTTTTTGAGAACTTCAACACTGCGATAATGTTCTTGAACAGGAATGTCAAATAACAAACCTTTGACTTTTGTCGAATTTTAATGTTTTACAAACCAAAGCTGGAGTATTTTGTCTTGCACTGAAGAGTGAACCTTCCATTCTGTCCTTCTGCAATGCAGCTGATTCAAGCAAAGGAAAACAGCTCAAGTCTGCAGCTACAGGACATGGTCGCGAACAAGACATACCGAGTGCAAATCCGGGCTGCTCCTGGTACTCCAGAGCTGCGAGGATCTTGGGGTCCATGGAGTACAACCGCGGTTGCCAAGCCTTCTCCAATGCACAGTCAGTTTGAGATTTGTCGGCAGCATGTCACTAACGCATGCACTGTCAATAAGTTTTTCCTCATTTTTATGTGACTAAAACTTGGTGGACTGGTTGAGTGTTCGACAAGGACAAATTGATTAGATTTTGGTGAAGTTCTGGATCTAGTTTCGGATCTGATTTTTTTTTTTAATTCTAAGTGGTTCGTCAACATTGAGAGATATGGCCAAAAATGATATATAACATGATATCTCAAAAAGTTATGGACTGATTTGGACGAAACCTGGTGGGCAGGTTGGGTGTGTGCCGAGAACAATTTTATTCAATTTTGGTGAAGATCAAGATCCAGCCTATCAGTGGGATGCAAAACGTATACTGTACTGTTCAGCCTGGCAAACATCTCTACATCTTCGGTTTAAACCTATTTTTCTCTGCAACCGCTTGTCTGGTCGATGCGAAACTTTAAACATAGGAGGGACTCCCCATGGAGATTATTTTTATTGATAATTAGCAGAGTACCCACCCCCGGGATGGGTTGAGTTTGTGCATTTCTTGCTGAAAAAAGTATCGTCTGTGTTTTGCAAAAGACTATAGATGTTTGTGTGACATGTGCTGAAAAAAAGTATCGTCTGTGTTTTGCAAAAGACGAGAGATGTTTATGTGACATGTGCTGAAAAGGTTCTAGATGGTATAAAGGTCTAAAGGGTACATTCCAATAGTAGTTTATGTCTAATGGGTCGAAAGGGTCTAATCTCTCAAACATGTAAAAAGGGTCGAAAAGGTCCAAGTGGTCTAGAGCTCTAAATTATCAAGGATCTACCCCAGCTGTTTTTACTAAATTATTCACCTCCAACCTGGTGCAGACTCTTCTGAGATGTGTTTCAGTGCAAATTCTGCACAAAGTTTTCATGTGCAAGTGAATAAGAATGATATAATATTAATAATAATAATAATAATAATAATAATAATAATAGCTCACCATTGCTGAAACTGCTTAGTAGCAATCTTACTTTTATCGATCCTGTTATTGTCACGTGTGCGGGGATGTGTGAGCCACACTCTACGGGACGGAGCGTATTGCATTTTGAGATCCCATACATCTGGGATTGGCCCTGGATTGTCAAGTGGTGATTGGATAATTTGAGATGAGCGCATTGTCTAATTGTTACACTTCCGGGAAAAGATAATTCTCAATGCTGATGATTTGATAAGAAGAATTTTGGTCGTACACTAAAACTTCACACCAAAACTGCAGCCAACGCTGTGCCGACTTCAAAATGAACTTTTATTACGATATCCTCAAATCGATTTTAGGAGACCAACTGACTACACCTGGTGCTGGCATCCTGGAATCAGGTAGGCCTCCCAGTCAAGAAAATAACGATGATAGCCTCAGAGTAAGGGTTCCTATATCCTAAACATGCAGTGCACACATTTTCACCACATAATTCTGTTTTGTGCACAATTCCTTGACGCAAAACCTATTTTTTGTAAGTGAAAGCTCCCTAATGCCCATCGCACCGTATACTCACGTGCTGTGTTTGTAATGTGCACGACACATTTAACGTGGACCACAGCGCCATCACCAGCATCTTGTTCCTGTGTGTAATGTTATGTCCTCGAGTTGTTATTTTTTACACATGGTAGATCCCCCGAACTGTGGAGAGGAGGGTGGGGGGGGGGGGGTGGTGGTGGGGGAGGGGGGGGGGGTGGTGGTGGGGGAGGGGGGGGGTACAGGGGAGGCATTAGACGATGTCAAAAAAATTCATTTTTTATGTCGAATTTGGCTTATATACTCAGAAATTGATAAATTAAGTTAGATATTTCTATGAACACCAATATGTTTGCCGCCGCAACCTTTAAACATCTCGCCAGCTCCGTGCATGGTGCCGCCTGTGAATAACACCGCAACTAATGGATCTATCGACACACAGGTTAAGAAGCCACGAAGTAAGTTGGTGGCAGGAAGAAGATGTTGGAATCATTGTTGGTATATAGCGATTGCGGCGTCGGCTTCTCCTGTGCAATTTGTTTCACTGGATTAACTTTTTCACTATGTACAGCTGGTGGGACCGACTCACTGAACTTCCCATTTGGACTTGAAGCCGGAAGGAGCTGTGTGCTCATATTCTTCAATCATACCTGCAGTAGTGTAGTACCAACAGCGGGCAGGGGCCATGATGGCATAGTGGCCGAATGCGGTGGCATGGCTGCATAATAAAAGCATCGTGTTTTTTACACTCTGTACTGTAATATTACCTACAAGAGCCAAAAGAGGCAGTGAGTAATTGTTTACGTTCGATTTATTTTGTTTACGTTCTTTTGCAACAGTTTTTATTTGCTTAAATTTCTGTTTTGTGTTCAAAAGCAAATGACTACAAAAAAGTAATTCAGTTAACTACCTGTATACAAGTGTTGTTTGAAATATATGTAATATATATGGGAGCGTATGCTGGATCAGCACGTCGCTGCTTCCTTGGATGACACCTCAGCACCATCCCGACACACGCCACTGTATGTGCTATGGAATGAGGTGTTGTTTGCGGCGTTCTGCCACCAACCTCCATGAGAAAGGACCCAGTACCCTGGTACTCATTTTGCCGACTTCAGAAGGATGACAGGCTGGGTCAACCCCACCTGGTATTAATTATATATATATATATATATATACATATATTTAAGAAACAGAAAGTAAATTCCTGCATGGGGCTAGTGTGAAAAAATTCTGACTCAACCCGGGACTCGAACCCAGGAACCTCATCACTTTCGTGGTGACAGCCTACTGAGCTATTGAGCCTCCGGGATATCCTCAGAGATTTCTCACACTAACACTGCGAGCTTTATAATGGCCGATGTCTTACATGCCTGCTAGGCAGACCCCGGATGTGAGTGTATGTATGCGTGTGAAAGTGCATTGAAGATGAACTCATCTGACAATTTAAGAAACAGGAAGTAAATTCCTGCATATATATATATATATATATATATATATATATATGTTATATATATATATGTTATATATATATGTAGTTGTAATGGTAGTCCCAGTGTGTACCCTGGATAAGAATAGGTATGCCGTATCCCTGCGTGTCGTAAGAGGCGACTAAGAGGGTTGGCGTCAGGAAGGGCATCCGGCCAAAAAAAAAAAAACATTGCCACAAAAAGAGAACCAAGCCAATTACAACTACATGTGGGCAGGGTACAGCCCAAAGTGGAGATCGATTTCTGAGGTTTGGGACATGGAATGTAGGGACAATGACAGGGAGATCAGGAGAAGTGGTGGAAGTATTGGTCAGAAGAAGAGTGGACATATGTTGTGTGCAAGAGACGAGATGGAAGGGAAGTGGTGTGAGAATGGTGAAGGGTAGGCAGGGACAGAAATACAAGTTTGTGTGGCAAGGGTGCCCGGAGGGCGTGAATGGTGTTGGTGTCCTGTTTTCTGAGGAGTTTGTAGACAGTGTGGTGAGTGTGACTAGAGTGAGTGATAGGTTGATGATGGTGAAAATGATGATTGGAAAGCTCTTGGTGAACGTCATCTCGGGATATGCTCCGCAGGTTGGTCGAAGCGATGAAGAGAAGGACAAGTTCTGGTGTGCGATAGAGAAGCTGATGGAAAACGTGAAAGATGAGGAAGTTGTTGTGGTAGGAGGAGACCTAAATGGACATGTGGGAAGGAGTATGGATGGTTTTGACGGAGTTCATGGGGGTTACGAATATGGTGTGAGAAATGGAGAAGGTGAAAGGATTTTGGAGTTTGCTGATGGAGCTGATTTGTTGATTTGTAATACTCAGTTCCAGAAAGAGGATAATAAGCTTGTTACATACACATCAGGTGGGTCGATGACAACCGTTGACTACCTGATGGTGCGTAGGCGAGATAGGGGGCACCTCCGGGACACAAAGGTGATCCCGGGGGAGGAGGCTGTTTCACAGCACCACTTGGTTGTCTGCGACGTAAGGGTGAAAGGTGCGAGGAGAGCTCGGCGGGTGAAGTACCAACCGAGAATGAAGGTGTGGAGGTTGAAAGAGGTGACAGTAAGGGAGGCATTAAAAGAGAGGCTGAGTAGGGTCGAGGATGATGTGGTTGAGCTTGAAAGTGGTTGGATGTCAATGAAAGCTAGTCTGTTGGGAGCCGTTGGTGAGGTATGTGGATGGACAAAAGGACCACTGAGGCACTCGGAAACATGGTGGTGGGATGATGAAGTTGGAAAGAGGATTGACGAGAAGAGAAAGAAGTTCAAGGAGTGGCAGAAGGCGAAGGGTACGGGAGCAGAAACAGCAGAGCATCAAAGTTATAAGGCAGCCAGGAAGGCTGCAAAGAAAGAGGTAGCAAAGGCGCAGGAGGCATGTAGTAAAATGTTAGGAGAACGCTTGGATTCTGAAGAGGGTCAGAAAGCAATATTCAGGATTGCAAAGCAGATAGCGAAACAGAGGTGTGATGTGATGGGGGTGAGTTGCTTGAAGGATGAAGTGGGACAAATCGTTGTGGACCCAGATGGAATTAAAGGGAGATGGAAAAGATATATGGAAATGCTGTTGAATACAGAGAATGAACAGGATGGCAACATAGAGAGTAACCCAGCTTTAGGACCGGCAGAGAAGATAACTGAGAAGGAAGTTGAGGAAGCGATAAAAGCAATGAAGGGTAGAAAAGCGGGAGGGCCGACGGGAGTTGTGGGAGATATGTTGAAGGCAGCAGGAAGTTGGGGTGTGAAGAGAATGACAGAGATCTGTAATCTGGTGGTGAAAGAAGGCCGCATTCCAGTGGATTGGGAATTGAGTACCCTCATCCCTCCATACAAGAGGAAAGGTGACCCTCTGGAGTGTGGCTGGTACCGAGCGATAAAGCTATTGGAGCATGGAATGAAGGTATTGGAAAGGGTGTTGGAGAGGAGGATAAGGAAGAAAGTGAAGATCGACGAAATGCAGTTTGGATTCATGCCAGGAAGAGGAACGACAGACGCGCTTTTCATTGTGAGGCAGTTGCAGGAGAAGTACATGGAGAAGAGGAAGAAGTTGTTTCTTGGGTTTGTTGATCTGGAGAAAGCATTCGATCGGGTTCCATGCAAAGTATTGACATGGGCATTGAGGAAGTTAGGAGTGGAGGAATGGTTGATCAGAGTAGTGATGGCAATGTACAAAAGAGCGCGCACAGCTGTAAGGACGAAGGACGGGAACAGTGGTGAGTTTGAGGTGAAGGTGGGAGTGCATCAGGGGTCGGTACTAAGTCCACTACTATTTGTAGCTGTGATGGAGGTGCTGGCTCAGAACGTAAAGGAGGGTTTACCGTGGGAGTTATTGTATGCAGATGATCTGGTGTTGATTGCGGAAAGTATGGATGGTCTGAAGGAAAAGATGAACACGTGGAAGGAATGTATGGAGACAAAAGGTCTGAAGGTGAATATCGGAAAGACGAAGGTGATGGCAAGTGGTAAAGCATGTGGTGAGGTGGAAAGAACTGCGAAGTGGCCCTGTGCTGTGTGTAGGAAGGGTGTCGGAGTGAACTCCATTCAGTGTACAATGTGCGCTGAGTGGGTTCATCAAAAATGTAGTGGTCTGAGAGGGTCATTAACCAGTGTGGCAGCTACATTCAAATGTAAGGTGTGCACAGAGGGAGCTGCAGATGGAGGAAATGTTGAGTTGGATCTTGGAGACGGCGTGAAGCTGGAAGGTGTGAAAACATTTTGCTACCTCGGAGACATGCTGAATGGAGAAGGTGGATCAGACTCGGCAACGGTTGCTCAAGTGAGATGTGCATGGAAGAAGTTTCGGGAATTGAGTGGCGTGCTGATGACGAGGGGAGTGTCGTTGAAGCTGAAGGGAAAGGTGTATGCTGCATGTGTAAGAAGTGTTATGATTTATGGGAGCGAGACATGGTTAATGAACGTAGAGCAGCAACGAAGGTTGGAAAGGGTGGAAATGCGAATGGTTCGACGGATGTGCGGAGTATCGTTGAGAGAGAGGAAGACAAATGATGAATTGCGAAAGATGATGGGAATAGAACCTGTGATTGATGCTGTGAAGAGGAACAGGTTGAGATAGTTAGGTCATGTGTTGAGGAAGGATGAAAGTGACTGTTTGAGAAGAGTGATGGAAATGAATGTAGAGGGAAGTAGAAGACGGGGAAGACCGAGAAAGACTTGGCTAAATATGGTGGAAGAAGAAATGCGGGCAAGGGGGTTAACAAGGGGCGATGCAGAAAATAGCGCAAAATGGAGAAGATTGTCATGGGGACCGCAAGGCTAACCCCCGCTCTAGCAGGGAAAATGGCCTTTAAAATGCATGTTGTTGTTGTTGTTATATATATATATATATATATATATACATACATACAGACTTGGCATTTAATATGGAATATTTTTTTTGTGGGGGTGAACTTACTTTACAAGATGACTAAGAACCAAAAGGTCATTGGAATTGTGTTGAAATTATTCTAGATTTTGTTAATGTGACCTTTAAAAGAAACAACAACCACATTTGACATTTCGAAGCATATAAATTGATCCTTGAAAGTGATGTAAACTGATATCGAACTCAATTCACGGACAGTACTGTGTTGAACTTCTGTACGTTTTCCAGAAGTATCTCTTTATTTTGCACATTAGCCAAAAAAAAATTCAACAAAAACAAAAGCTAAATTATGACTGGGATTACGGACAGTAAAATTACAGTTCAGTAATTCGTGTAACCCCCACGAGCATTCAGGAGAGCACGTAGACGTTGAGGCATGCTGTTCACGAGATTTGCCAAGGTTTGGACAGGAATCGCTTGCCATGCAGTGACAATAGTCTGCTGCAATTCACGCACAGAGGTCGGCTGCTGGTCCAAGTTGTCGATTTGACGCATTAATTCCGCCCACAAGTTCTCTATCGGATTCATATCCGGGGACATGGCAGGCCACTCCATATGCTCCACACCACGGTCAGCAAGAAAGTGTTGGATCATGCGAGCACGATGAGGCCGTGAATTGTCATCTTGGAAGACAAAGTTTCCTCGAAAGGCTGCACGAGCAAATGGAAGCAATGTTTCTTCCAGAATGACCCTGTACTTGAACTGGTTCAGGTTTCCATTCAGAACAACCAGGTCAGTTTTGCCCCCTGCATGAAAAGCAGCCCAAACGGTCACCCCACCACCTCCAGCTTGGACTCTTGGCACTATACAGTCTTCGTTGTAGGCTTCATGCACTTGTCTGCGCACTCGGACGTGGCCATCTTGACGATAGACTAGAAATCTAGACTCGTCACTGAAGGTCACGTGATTCCAGTGTCCAGGCTGCCATGACGGTGCTCTCTGGCCCACCGCAATCAGTGCTGGCTGTGTTGTCTGGTCAGGCGTGGCTTTCTCAGGGGACGCCTGGCACGATAGCCTGCTTGAACCAGTCGTTGGTTGACTAGCCTTCTGGATACAGGCACATTTGTCAGTTGCTGCCACTCAGCCCAAAGCCGATTAGCTGACTTGGTATGGCCATTGCAGACTAACCGGTGCAGGTGGCGATCATCTCTCCTTGTGGTTCTGCACGGACGTCCTGGCCTCGGTATTGGAGGAGGGACACCCCTCTGAGCATTTCGTTTCAGGATCTTTGACACCTGACCTTGAGTGATGCCATACTGAAGAGCAAGAGCACGCTGTTTCATGCCAGAATTTCGTAAAGCTACCACTTCATGACAAACAGCATTGTCAACTTGACGGACCATCTCCAGAGTAAGCGGCAATAACTTTTGTAGACGTGCAGCAGTTGTTTTCCACTAATACAGAACGCAATAACCCTTATATACCCGATTGCGAAGCCAATCATCAAAGGTACCTGGCCTTACATTTTGTCACGCCACCTGTGATATAATCCTGTTATTGACTTCTTGCTGCGAAAGACAATCAGTGACATGGTTCTTTCATCAAAGACATCACCGAAGGGTAAAAGAAACTCACCAGATTGATATACTGAGGTCAGGAAGTAAACCCAAGTCAAGAAAAAAAAAATATTCCATATTAAATGCCAAGTCTGTATATATATATATATATATATATATATATATATATATATATTTATATATATGTGCGAGTGTGTGTTTGTGATTTGTGTTTGATATATATATAAATATATATATATATACAGTGTGTGTGTATATATATATATATATATATATATATATATATATATATATATATATATATATATATATATATATATATATATATATATATATATATACTGACGGAATTTTTTGTACATTATGAAATTTCCAATAAAACAAAATAGTTTATTAAAGTAATAAATTTAAAGTTATATATTATTATATAATATATTATATTATAATATTTAATTCTTAATAATAATATTATAATAAATTTAATTAGTAATAGTTATTTAAAGTTATTTAAAGTTTATTTAAGGTAAAGTAATAGTTTATTAAAATAGTTCTAGTGATGTACTCGTTTTAAAGTTTTTTTTTATGCATGTATTTCAATCTTCCCCATATGCACCAGATACATGGATAAAAAAATTACCAGTTAGTTGATCATGAACAATTAGATAAATACAAGTACAAAGTGTAAAATTTATTT
Source organism: Myxine glutinosa (assembly GCF_964187855.1). NCBI lineage: Eukaryota > Metazoa > Chordata > Myxini > Myxiniformes > Myxinidae > Myxine > Myxine glutinosa. The sequence continues at coordinate 134,054 of NW_027616574.1, forward strand.
CAATAAAGAAATTTGGGGTTTATTTCGAAAAAAATTAAAAATAAGTATAAAAATAAAAATAAATTGCCCATTATAGTTTAATCATAATCAACTGTTTTAGATATTTACTTATTTTTTTTACATGCAGGAAATGAATGGAAAAGGAGAACCAGGTGACACTTGTTGGTCATATGATGGAGGTGGACAGATTCCAAGTGGAAAGAGAGGACAAAGCTAATGCCCTCGGGGAGCACGAACATGCCCTCAGGGAGCATGACTTTGAAGCTCAGGAGAGAAATGAACTGATCGCGGAAGCCTTAGATGTCCTACAAACCTTTTCGTAATCTGGATCATGCTAACCGTTCGCAACTGATGGATGTTCTGCAATGCATAGAAAGCGCAATTCGGGGTGGACGCACATCAATGAGATGCTTTAATGGCTCATGTACAAATGTTTGTTACTCATGTAATAAAATGCAGTAGCCGATGCACATTTTGTTCTAAACTCCTCTGGAATTGAGTTCTGTTTATTACAAACTAATGCAATGGACACTGATTGTGTTTTTTGTTTACCAGCCTAGTGAGGTTTTGTGAACTGAACAAGGTACTTTTTTTTTTTAAATACAAGGACTAAGGCTCGTAATGGACCTGCGACTCATACACACATGGACATACTAACGAGACAAACACATTACACAGCCACTGAGCTTGGGGGAAGTGTCGTCACTTCCAGGGATACGTTGGGTATCAGTGACGTCACACCAATGACGTCGCTTTTCTTACCGCACTCAGAGGGGTTATTTCCTGAGGAGGAATTTCCTCCTCCCCATGGATGCCAACGGATGGGGATTGTCCATGCTCTATCTTTCGAAATGCTGAGCGTCAAGCAAGGAAGCAGCACGTACCATTTTAAAAGTCTTTGGTATGACCCGGCTGGAGTTTGAACTGCCCACCTCCCAGACTTAGAGCGGACGTTCTAACCATTACACCACCGAGTCTGGCTTTTACACCCAATAGCTATTTTATAGCAAAATGTTTTAATTATTTGAAAAAGAAACACCTTAAAGTTTTGATAAAAATTATGATAAGTTGTCCACGTGCTGTTTGAAGGCCGATTATGCTCCAGCGAAGAGGTGATAGGTGTTGAATTAGGGCTGCACATCTTATATTACCTTCACTACCAACATTGTAATGTATTAGGGCTTTCCATTTTGGAATGGAATACCTATTATTAAGCTTCTGGCAAAAAAAAAATTCCGCCGATTTTTTTTGTTGTTGATCCAACAGCACTGAAATGGTTTTGACTACAAATGCCAAACTTTACATGAAGGTACTTACGGAAGTTATACACCTGGGTATAATTTTTTGACCTTCACCTTTAATGGACATTGAATCAATACCCTTCTCTTAACGTGTTTGGGTGGGGGGGGGGGGGGGGGGGGGGAACCTCGTGTTGAATTATTAAAATTTGCAACTCAATGAGAATGAAGAGTCTGTTCAAAATTAGGTCACTATAACATCATTTCCTGATTGACAACTGTCCATGGGTTCACATATAAGCAACGATGCACCTCCGAGAAGCCTTTTCACAAATTACGTCTGCTGACCTATTGACCTGATGTGGCCTTTGAAGTATTTGCACTAATTGGGTCATGAACCAATATCTTGGTATAACCTATTTTTGTCCCTTTTCTTCACTATGTCCATTTTGATCCCTGGGAGCCATATAACCGCCCCAGGGCCATATAACCGCACTTTGATGCGACAATCTACAAAAATGATACACATATACATAATACGTATGCATCCCAAGGTCACACTCACTCGCCGGAGCCCAAAGGGCCATATGACCGCACCAATATGCGACCATCTACAAATTGCGTACACATCTATATGATGCATATGCATTGCATGTCCCTGCTCACTCGTGGGAGCCTTAGATGTCCGACAAGCCTTTTCGCAATCTAGATCATGCTGACCTATTTATGACGACTTTTGACCTATTTCTCTCTGTTTTACCTTTTAACATGCTGCATCTTGGGTTTCCTAGAATCCCTTTGCAAGCTGCGTCACACTGACATTTATGCTCGTCTTGAGCTTTTAGTTTATTTGTTCCAGAAACCCTCCAGTTTGAATAAATGGATTCATCAAACTTTCTTTTTCTAATAGGTAGACTGCACCCCCAACCAATATGAAATATCATGGCCTCCAAAGTGTTGCGTTCATTGTTGTGGAAAATGAACATTCAATGCAAGCTCAGGATATTCACTGCCGACAGGAAGAAGAATCGAAGGCTGCCATTGTTGCAAATCCAGTACAACCGATGCAGCCATTTTGCTTTGCATGAATAAATGAATATGCTTGATGTCCCACGTTAGCAAAGGAAAAACGTGTGCCGTATTATTTCTTAGCAGTTGTTTATGATGTGAATGACGATCAAACCTCCACAGTCTGTCACTGACTGTAAAGACGTGGTGTAAACAAGATGTCTTCTCATCCACCATCACTAGTTTTTATGTCATTGGTAGATGTCAGTGGTCCCAATTCTCCTTTGGAGTTTATGGTAAATCCCACCCTGACACCAATTATCACGTACACTGGGTGTGTGAAACCCAATTCCATTGGAAGCATTGCGGTGGCTTTGAGGCCCCATACACATGGGCCATGGCCTCCGATTAATTATCGAGCATTGATTGGATTATTTGAGCTGAGTGCAAGATTTTGTCTCATATTCACTAATGACTTTGTTCAACGATGTTACAATAGTAGAAAAAGAGACCTCTCCATGTTAATGATATAATAAGAATACCGCAAACCCTGATGAGGCAATCACAGACACGGTCTTGTTTTAATTCCGCAAGCTCGTTTATGACAAAAGATTGGCAGGGATGGTGAGATTCACAAAATAACATTACTTTAAACGACTTAAGAGAAATAAAAATTAAGGAATTAAAAACAACAACAAAAAAACAAGAAGAAAACGACGTAAAATGTCATAGCCCTTTGTTTTAGTAATTTTGCTGTGGGGTTAAAGGCCATCATTCGGCCATCTTTAGTCGGATTACAAAACAAAATCTTCTGCATATGTATCCTCTCATGCATTGTCTTTGTGCCAAGTTTGAACAAAATCAGTCCATGCATGTCCGAGAAAGGGATGGGGACACGTTTAAGTAACAAAATGACCGCGTCAGCCATCTTGGATTTGATCTCGAAAAAAAATGATGTGCATATGTAACCCATCATTCTTATCTGTTTGCCAAATTGAAATGATCTGTGTGCCAAATTTGAACAAGATCGGTAAATGCATATCCGAGACATGGTTGAGGACGTGGTCAATATCGGGGTTTTTATAACTAAAATGGCCGCCAGTCTACCAGTCGGCCATCTTTGATCGGACCGCAAAATAAAGTGAAGTGCAGCTATATGCCGGCATGTGCTGTGCTTGTGCCAAGTTTGAACAAAACCGGACCACGCATGTTCAATAAATGGTTGGGGAGACGTTTAAGTAACAAAATGGACGCACGGATGGACGGACGAGACCAAATCCGTAAGCCCCCATTTCAGACTAAGTCCAACAGGGGCTAATAATCGATGGTGCGCGTGGTCGGTAACTTGCCATATGTTGGAACATGTAACTTGGAATTCCCATACATGGACTCTTGTCGAGGCGATTGAAGGCTCAGGCTGGCTGGTGCTGTGTGCAGGTCTGCACAGCTACACTCACATCAACAACCTTTCCAGCTTCTCTTTCTTTGGTATCTCTCATAACGTCTCATGCATCAGCTATGCTCGATTCCACTTTGCACCGCACACCTTTTTATATAAAACCATCTCTACCTGTGTGGCAGACTGGCAGAGTCTCATGGTGTCTGTGATGGTATATATCTGTGCGCATTTCATGCTTGGTGTACTAGGCCTAAACGACTTGGTGGGAATGGAGATCAGGATTTGAGTTGCCGGGGGAGGAGAATGGGAAGTTATAATTACTAGTGGGGTCACCCGTGGGAATCCTATTGGAGGCATGGAGGTGTATCTTTGCAATCGGTGCAGCCGTTTTTTGCGTTACCCGGGACAATAACGTTAGGCGGGAGTCGAAACCTGAAAATGCTGGAGACCAAAGCTGAAATTGGAAAAACAATATAGCCTATTTTTCTCCAGGGGGTCCCAGGATTACCCACCCAAAATTTCGTTGCGATCAGTTCAGCCGTTTTTGCGGTACCTGGGAGCGGACAGATGGACAGACAGACAGACGGACGGACATTTTGTGAATTATAGTAAGATAAAAAGGAGGCGGGGGAATGGATTGACACAGACACGGCTTACAAAACTGTCCTATGACTTGAATGATCTTAATATGGCAGCCCCACAAATATCAATATGACTCCATGCCCCTGCAAAAGTGGGGCTGACAGTACAGAAACTGCAGCGTTTCTTAATAACACTTACCTAACACTGAGGGTTCCACAACTTGCCATGCATGTAACAATCATCTATAGTAAGTCACAGTCTTTTATTATTAATATAGTGGCCTGCATCTTCTATCTTTAGGCCACCTTAATCAATTCAATTTCCCCATTGTTGCCAAGGTTAATTGATTAACTCATTCATTGTTCAACATTCTTTCCTGTTTTCTTCGATCTGTGGAATTACCTTATCTGTCCATCCACTGTTTTCCTGTTAACCCACATCTCCATTGTTGATGTATGTTAACACGCAACCCTATGCAATGTCATGTGCACCAGTGTCATAAAGTTAAACAAGCTTGTCTAGTGCCAAAGTGATGTTTGGATCCAAATGGAAGTCGTTTTTGTTGCGCAGACCGGAGCAGACTGATGCATTTGATGGCTTTCGTTCCGATTATTACCATCTTCGTGGGAGTCTTATTGGCAAACCGTAACATCAGCAGGTTAGTATGTGTGTGTAAAACACTGCACTCCATCACATTATCACCAATTTAAATGGATGTCAGCTCATTTCACAATAGAATGTACTGTATATAATATACTAGCAGAAGTACCCGGCGTTGCCGGGCGGGGGAGGAGGGGGAGGGGAGGGAGTTGGGGGTGGGGAGGGTGGGGGGGGGGGGAAGGGGGGTGGGTGGAGGGAGGAGAGAAAGGAGGTTCATATATATGCTGGTGGGTGAATGTGGCGTTCATCACGTTTCTGAGTTAAGTGTGATGCTGATCAGGAGGAAGAAGAAGCCGTACTACCAACTTCGTACATTTCCGGAATTGTTTTGATTTATTTGTATTCAATGCCTGGTGTTGGCTTAGCGGCTTGGGTGCCGGCTTGGGATCCTAGGATCCTGGGTTCGAATCCTGGTCGATCGCTGAATTAACATCAGGGGGGTTGACTCGGCCTGTCATCCTTCCGAGGTCCGCAAATTGAGTACCAGCTCACTGGTAATTCCCTGTGTGTCGCAAGAGGCGACTAACAGGGTTGGCAGCAGGAAGGGCATCCGGCCATAAAACATTGCTTCAAAAAGGGGACCACGGTGCCCCCAAAAAAGGCCAACCCCTGCTCTGTGGGGAAAAATGGCCTCTAAAGGTGGTTGTTTTTGTTTTGTCTGGTGATTGTTTTGTATTTATTTATGCGAATGTGTACTTGTATATAACTGTCATTAATTTTAAAAGGTTTAGGCACTGTCGAGCGATTATTTTTTTTCTCCAAAAAAACGAGTTCTTTTTGTTTCGTTTTTTTTCTTTTTATGCCTAAAACACTCCCAGGCACTCACTGATGAACCTGTGAAAGTTTGACGAAGATCCGTTCAGCCATCTCTGAGAAACATGGCGACACAGACAGACACACACACACAGACCAACATCTCTCTTATACTGTATAGTAGATTTCATAAGCTTGGTCACAATAGTGTGATTACCACAAGTGCAGTTGATATTTTCTACCACCATGAACCTTCTCTAACCCAATCCTCTTCCATGCAGGTTCATGCATACTCATTCCCTCTCCTGTCGCTTCTTTTTCTGTTTCTTCCTTCCGTATTTATTTTATCCAGATGTGGTCCCACTATCACCACGTTGCCTTGTCCTTCTGAGGGTTTTGTCATTCTCACAATATCAAATTAAAAGTTAATTGTTATTGCTCTTCACTTCCTGTCATTAGATGGCTTCACATTCTTAGATAGATCTCTATGACTTATTGAAATGTTAATTGTTAAAATGTCAAGATTGCTTTTTTATGCCTCCCCCGACAAAGTCGTGCATTATGTTTTCGGGTTGTCCGTCCGTACGGGCCTAACCTCGTTTTTCTCAGCAACCACATTTCCGATTGAGACAAAACTTTCAGGGTAGGAGTGACACCCATGCAGAATGTTTTTGTGATAATTGTGACGTCATATGTCACGTGGTATGGCAGCCATCTTGGATTAAAAGCAAATAACAAACATTTTATTTCTGGGAAACCGCTGAATGGAAAAATTTTAAACTTGGCACATTGTCAAGTACTCCCAATGGGGAACGAAAGCATGATAATGATGACATCATAGGTGAAGTGGTATACCAGCCAAAAATGTTAATTTTTTTTTTAATCCCTTCTCTGAAACTGCTTCACCGATCAATGTGAAACCTGTCATGGCTGGTGAAAATGTGATACTTGAAAACAGCTGAAGGGATTTAAATAAAACTTGTTCATTTTTAGGACAGTGAACGAGGGCATCTACTCGTTGTGCGACTATGCGGAGGCATATTGGCGACACAGTCGCATTGTTCTAATTTCTCTTTGTTTTAATCCACAAGATATCAAGTGCTTCTTTATTGTTCCAGGTGATTTTATTGAACACAAATCGGTTTTCATTTCATTTAAAAGCCGACAGACAGGAAGCCTATTATTCTTGTTGGGATTATTATTTTCCTAGTTCCGATGACTTTTGTGAAACCACTTTTGAAAAAAAACTACAGCGGCCTATGCCAATCTGCACTTGTTGGTGGCTATCTTGGATTTTGTCCCAAACATAGCACAATCTTCTTATCGAGAACTACTATTAAACTGGTCACCATGGAATTAAATCTTTCCTCTTCTCCAATGGCTTGATCTCTGATCATCAATTTGGTTTCAGACCTGGTCACTCTACTCTGGACATGCTGCTTCTGCTTTCTCAACAATGGATGGAGGTCCTCAACGCCAAACAGGAAATTAGAGCTGTCTCCCTTGACATTTCACGTGCCTTCGATACGGTCTGGCACCCTGCTCTGCTCACCAAACTCTCCTCCTTTGGTATCCATGGAAATCTCCACGCATGGCTGGCGGACTTCCTCTCTGGTCGTAGTCAACGTGTGGCCCTGAATGGGTTTCTCTCATCTCCTCTTCCTGTTCAGGCTGGAGTTCCCCAAGGTAGTGTTCTGGGCCCTGTGCTTTTTCTGGTCTTCATCAATGATCTCTCTGACTCTCTTGAAAATCCTCTCTATCTCTTTGCTGACGACTCTACGCTCTGTCGCTCCATTCCTCATCCCTCAGTTCGGCAGTCTGCAGCCTCCTCACTCTCTGCAGACCTGGACAAAATCACAGACTGGGCAAACAAATGGAACTTGTCTTTCAATCCTGATAAATCTCACACTCTTACGATGTCTCTCCGAAAAGACCGACTGGAAAACCCTCCCATCCACTTTCTGAATAATCCTCTCCAAGAAGTTCTGTCACTCAAGCTTTTGGGTCTCACTATTTGCCATGATCTTTCCTGGGAAAACCACATTTCAAATCTGGCCTCCAAAGCCAGTCGCCGACTGGGCATCCTCCGTCGTGCGAAGTCCTTCCTTGGCACACCTGAGCTCCTCACCACATACAAGGCTTTCATCCGCAGCTCTATGGAATACTGCTCTCCCCTCTGGTCTGGTGCTCCTGCCTCACACCTAGCCCGTCTTCACGCTGTTGAAACCAAAGCGTTCAGAATCATTGGAATCTCCCGCGATGAAGCTAACTCCAAGGGCCTTTCACTCACTCACCGCAGGCAGGTTGGTGGTCTTTCCGTCTTCTACCGACTCCTCTCTGGCCTTGCCCCCCCAGCCCTCTCTGGGCTCTGTCCCCCAAATATTCCTACAGGTCGCACAAGATCTGCCTGCAACCCTTTTATGGTTAAACTGCCAAAATCAAGACTTTCTGCTCACCTTCACTCCTTCATTCCTCTTTTCTCCCGCCTCTGGAACAAACTCCCTCACTCTCTTCAATCCCACTGCACCCTCCAGGTCTTTAAAACAGCTGTTCACCACCATCTCTTATCCTCCCCCATCCAAAACCTTGATATTTTCTACCCCCGCTAATTTCGGTCCCCTTGTGTTTTATACCTCTCCCCCCTGCCCTCCCCCTCCCACGCCTCCTGCCCCCAAGCCCTCGCCCTCCCACACTTCTCCCTGCTCTCAAATGTTGTGGTTGTGTGCTTCCCCTTCTCTCCCCATCTTGTCTTCCGCTCCCTCTTTTTGTGTGTTTTGTTTGTCTGGTTGATTTGTTTGTGAAATAAATGTTAGCTCTTTCTCGAGCCTCGATTCAGTATACAAAAAAATAATAATAATAATAAAAAAATTTGGCAGATGGGTTAAGCACCTGTAGGCGGTATTGAAGTGAGTTCGAAGCTTCTGATCACAAAATTCTTGTTCGAGGTTGAAGCTTGTTTGAATAGGTCATCAGTCGGACTGTTTAGAAGCCAAAAACACTCCTCGTAGTTCTAGTTATTATTATTGTCCCCCGTCGCACCGCGGAGCGAAAGGGGGACTATGGTTTTCCCCTCTGTCCGTGTGTCTGTCCGTCCGTCCGTCCGTCCGTCCGTCCGTCCGTGCGTGCGTGCGTGTGGGCGTGTGTGCGTGCGTGCGTAAGCGAAGGACCGCATTCGAATTTGGTGTGTGGGTGCAACCCACGTCAAAATCCAAGATGGCCACCGCCATGTATGTCTGAACCTTGTGAGCGGAATATCTTGAAAAATAAGTGAAGTACCAACTTCTAATCTGGTGTGTGGGTGTATCTACGCATAAGGGAGAATGCTATTGAAAATTTGGTCGCCACGTCAAAATCCAAGATGGCCGCCACCATATATATGTCTGAAACTTGTGAGCGAAATATCTTGAAAAATAAGCGAAGTACCAACTTCTAATCTGGTGTGTGGGTGTATCTAGGCACAAGGGAGAATGCTATTGAAAATTGGGTCGCCACGTCACAATCCAAGGTGGCCGCCACCATATACAGACTTGGCATTTAATATGGAATATTTTTTTTTTCTTGACTTCGGTTTACTTTCTGAACTCAGTATATCAATCTGGTGAGTTTCTTTTACGCTTTGGTGATTTCTTTGTTAAAAGAACCATGTCACTGATTGTCTGTCACAGCAAGAAGTCAATAACAGGATTATATCACAGGGGGCGTGACAAAATGTATGGACAGGTACATTTGACGATTGGCTTCACAATCGGGTATATAAGGGTTGTTGCGTTCTGTATTAGTGGAAAACAACTGCTGCACGTCTACAAAAGTTATTGTCGCTTCCCCTGGAGATGGTCCGTCAACTCGGCAATGCTGTTTGTCATTTAGTGGTGGCTTTACGAAATTTCGGCTTGAAACAGCGTGCTATAGCTTGGCAGTATGGCATCACTCAAGGTCAAGTGTCAAAGATCCTGAAACGAAATGCTCAGAGGGGTGTCCCTACTCCAATACCGAGGTCAGGACGTCCCCGCAGAACCACAAGGAGGGATGATCGCCAGCTGCAACGGTTAGTCCGCAATGGCCATACCAAGTCAGCTAATCGGCTTAGGGCTGAGTGGCAGCAACTGACAAATGTGGCTGTATCCAGAAGGCTAGTCAACCAATGACTGGTTCAAGCAGGCTATCGTGCCAGGCGTCCCCTGAGAAAGCCACTTCTGACCAGACAACACCACCAGCGCCAATTGCAGTGGTCCAGAGAGCACCGTCAATGGCAGCCAGGACACTGGAATCACGTGATCTTCAGTGACATGTCTAGATTTCTGGTCTATCGTCAATATGGCCGTGTCCGAGTGCGCAGACAAGTGCATGAAGCCTACAACGAAGATTGTATAGTGCCAAGAGTCCAAGCTGGAGGTGGTGGGGTGACCGTTTGGGCTGCCTTTCATGCAGGGGGCAAAACTGACCTGGTTGTTCTGAATGGAAACCTGAACCAGTTCAAGCACAGGGCCATTCTGGAAGAAACATCTCTTCCATTTGTTCGTGCAGCCTTTCGAGGAAACTTTGTCTTCCAAGATGACAATGCACGGCCTCATCGTGCTCGCATGATCCAACACTTTCTTGCTGACCGTGGTGTAGAGCATATGGAGTGGCCTGCCATGTCCCCGGATGTGAATCCGATAGAGAACTTGTGGGCAGAATTAACGAGTCAAATGGACAACTTGGACCAGGAGCCTACCTCTGTGCATGAATTGCAGCAGGCTATAGTCACTGCATGGCAAGCAATTCCTGTCCAAACCTTGGCAAATCTCGTGAACAGCATGCCCCAACGTGTGCGTGCTCTCCTGAATGCTCGTGGGGGTTACACGAAGTACTGAACTGTAATTTTACTGTCCGTAATCCCAGTCGTAATTTAGCTTTTGTTTTTGTTAAAAAAAAAATTGGCTAATGTGCAAAATAAAAAGATACTTCTGGAAAACGTACAGAAGTTTAACACAGTACTGTCCGTGAATTGAGTTCGATATCAGTTTACATCACTTTCAAGGATCAATTTATTTGCTTTGAAATGTCAAATGTGGTTTTTGTTTCTTTTAAACGTCACATTAACAAAATGTAGAATAATTTCATCATAATTCCAATGAATTTTTGGTTCTAAGTCATCTTGAAAAGTAAGTTCACCCCCACAAAAAAATATTCCATATTAAATGCCAAGTCTGTATATGGCTGAACCTTGTGAGCGAAATATCTTGAAAAATAAGCGAAGTACCAACTTCTAATCTGGTGTGTGGGTGTATCTAGGCATAAGGAAGAACCCTCTTGAAAATTGGGTCGCCACGTCAAAATCCAAGATGGCCGCCACCATGTATATGTCTGAACCTTGTGAGCGAAATATCTTGAAAAATAAACGAACTACTTGTTGTGGAAAACCAATCAGGTCCACACAACTTTAGTCCAACGGGTTGGTTTAATTGCATTTAGATCATAGCATCATCCTGTAAAGTAGAAAATACAATAAGTATACGATGTGACATCACATGGGACCATTTATAACATTCAATGCAAGCAAGCTGGATATTCTATGCAAGCGTACCGTTAGCGAGTCTACCAGATGTAACGTGTCACAGGAGAAGTCTCGGAGCACCGTCCGCAGCAACGGGTCTTATAGTCACGCCCCTAGCGGTGTCAACGAGCAGCGAGCATCACCCCGGGTTCAGTACGAATACGATTTCACTACATTCTCCCCCCGTCAGAATTATACGGCAGTGCGGCTAGAAGCGAGTGAGCGTCAGCACGAACAGGGTGGAACATCAGTCGACCCAACCGTATCGGGCCGGGCGGCGAATTTTTCTGCCAGCACGCGTCCGAAATTCCCCGGGTACGGCATCACGTATCCCTGTGTCCCCGGCGTCGGAGGCGCCAACAGGGTCGGGTGACGAAGGGGGTAACTCCAAGTCGTCGGGCCCAGGTAGTCTCGGCGAGGGGAGGGTCGGTAGACTTTCGGCGATGGGAGCGTCGGGAGAGGCCATAGTCTCATAGATGGGTTCGATCGGTTCGTCCGATTCCCTACTTAGGTCGGCGACCCCGCAAGGGGCAAGGTGACGGACGGAGACAGTAGTCTCACGGCCATCAGTCGTCATCACACGAGCATGCTCAGGATTAGCCTGGAGAATCTGCACTTTGTCCACTAGGGGGTCGTACTTGCTCGCGCGAACCGCCCGTTTAAGGTAGGCCGGCCCGGGCCCAGCGAGCCAACTGGGCAAAGACCGTATACACCCCGAGCTCCTGGGGTGGTGGAAAAGTCGCTCGTGGGGAGTTTGGTTGGTTGCCGTACTCAGGAGAGCCCTGATCGAGTTCAACGCCGCAGGTAGCGACCAAGCCCATTTATCGAGGCCCCGGCCGAGGGTCCGGAGGTTGAGCATGACGGCCCTCCAGATAATCCCGTTGAAGCGTTCGATCTGCCCATTAGCCTGGGGTCTGTACGGCGTGGTGTAACTAGAAGCAATGTTATTTTGGAGCAGATAGCCGCGCACCTCCTGAGACAAGAAGACCGCACCCCGGTCGGTATGGACATAGGCCGGGTAACCGAACATTGAGAACAAGTTCTGTACGCATCGCATCACCGTGGCAGCAGTCATGTCCGCGCACGTATAAGCAAAGGGGAATCGCGAGTACTCATCAACGATAGTGAGCAGATAGCGAGAGCCGCTCGACACCGGCAATGGGCCCTTGAAATCCATCGCCAAGCGTTCCCACGGGCGTGTAGCCTTCACCAGAGTCCCCATGGGAGGGTTATAGAAACGCGGTTTGATTTCCGCGCAGATAGCGCAGTCGCGACAGATACGGCGGATATCGTCAATCGAGTATGGGAGATTCCCACACCGCACAAAATGAGCGAAACGCGTTATGCCGGGATGGCCCGCAGTGGCATGCAGCACCCGTAGGCCCTCCAAAGAGGTGATACCCGCACATGTAGCCGGTCGTGATAAGGCATCGGCGGCCTGGTTATCCTTCCCCGGGCGATATTTGATGGTGTAACAGAAGTCGGCGAGTTCGATACGCCAGCGAGTGATTTTCTCGTTCTTAATGCGCTGGGCGTGTAAGGTGTCGTACATGAACGCAACGCTTTGCTGGTCCGTGATGATTTGGAAGCTCCGCCCGAGTAAGTACGGGCGCCATCGCCGAATAGACTCGACGATCGCATACGCTTCCTTTTCAACGGACGAGTGTCTCCGCTCAGCGGTGGTAAGAGTCCGTGAAAAGAAAGCCACGGGACGCCCCCCTTGGGAGAGGGTCGCCGCGATGGCCTGATCCGAGGCGTCACTTTCGAGGACGAACGAGCCGGGGAGGGTGTGGGAAGCGGGGAAGCGGGGGAGGGTGTGGGAAGCGGGGAAGCGGGGGAGGGTGTGGGAAGCGGGGGAGGGTGTGGGAAGCGGGGGAGGGTGTGGGAAGCGGGGGAGGGTGTGGGAAGCGGGGGAGGGTGTGGGAAGCGGGGAAGCGGGGAAGCGGGGGAGGGTGTGGGAAGCGGGGAAGCGGGGGAGGGTGTGAGAAGCGGGGGAGGGTGTGGGAAGCGGGGGAGGGTGTGGGAAGCGGGTGAGGGTGTGGGAAGCGGGTGAGGGTGTGGGAAGCGGTTGAGGGTGGGGGAAGCGGGTGAGGGTGGGGGAAGCGGGTGAGGGTGGGGGAAGCGGGTGAGGGTGGGGGAAGCGGGTGAGGGTGGGGGAAGTGGGTGAGGGTGGGGGAAGCGGGTGAGGGTGGGGGAAGCGGGTGAGGATGGGGAAAGCGGGAGAGGGAGAGGGAGAGGGGTGAGGAAGGGAGTGGCAGGGAGTTCATCACCCCGCCATGTATGTCTGAACCTTGTGAGCGGAATATCTTGAAAAATAAGCGAAGTACCAGCTTCTAATCTGGTGTGTGGGTGTATCTACGCATAAGGAAGAACGCTATTGAAAATTGGGTCGCCACGTCAAAATCCAAGATGGCCGCCGCCATGTATGTTTTAACCTTGTGAGCGGAATATCTTGAAAAATAAGCGTAGTACCAACTTCTAATCTGGTGTGTGTGTGCATCTAGGCATAAGGAAGAACGCTATTGAAAATTGGGTCGCCACGTCAAAATCCAAGATGGCCGCCACCATGTATGTCTGAACCTTGTGAGCGAAATATCATATCATAGCATGTTTTCTGCGTCTTCCACTTTGTCAACTCACATCACTTCCCCGACGGGGGACCTAGGCGTAACGCTTGTTATAATTACTATAACAACTATATAAGTATTGAGTGTAAACATCACGAGTGCTGTGATTGCAGACACAGCCTTCTTTTATGCTCTCTGTTCATTAATACATTTTTACCCTTGCCAGAAGAGAGGGTATTGCATTTGAGTCCGTTTGTCTGTTTGTCTGTTTGTTTGTCCGCACAGAATAAATATGATTTTCTCTGCAACTGTTGGTCTGATTGACAGGAAATTTTCACCATAGGTGCAACTCCACCTGTGTATTTTTTAATGATAATGATGACGTCATCGGTCACGTGGTTCGGCCGCCATCTTGGAAAAAACGAAAAACGTTGCACCTCCATATCTCCGAAAGGGCTGCATTGAAAAAATTGAGACATGGCTCATTATAAAGAACTCTCCATGGGGAATAACATATGTAAATGATGATGTCATAGGTACCTCCATTATGACGTCATAATTCGACAAGTACAAAACTTCATCCGATCGAGATGAAATTTCTTGAGCGTCATCTAAGGATAAATTGGTGGAGAAAAAAAAAACGATGACGTCATCGGTCACGTGGTTCAGCCGCCATATTTGTTTTAACGCAAAAGCCTTAAAAACCACTAAAACACGTCCTGGCGAGAGTTTGCAAACTGATTGCTCTTTCTTGTTCTTTATGTCATTATGAAGATGGCAGTATATAAGTTTTGCTCTATTTCATGTTGTGTTTTAATGTTTTTATTTAACTTGCTGGTTTACTTTCAGGATCAAGAACTGGCTCTGGCCTTCAATCCCCAGTCTCAACAAATCCTTCAATGGACTCTACACCGAATTTAAAGGCAATTTTGAGGTATGGCTGGATGTTTGGCATGTGAATGTTCCCCTCGTAATTCCCCTCAAATTTGCATTGTGGTATAATAATAATAATAAAAACTCAGGATTTGGAAATCGATACCAGACATGTTTCATTGCTCAACAATTGTAATGTAAATTTGACCGGCCCGTGGTGTAGGATCCCAACAATATTATGCCAAATCTGCTGACATTACAAATGAAGGAATTGAAACTTCTGCAGTATCGGTACTTTTTATGACTCGAGCGCTGGGATTTTGCTGCTTGCAGGTGCCATAAGCCACAGTCCATAATGAAGGCCACGATGTACCTGAAATTTTGTACTGAATATTCATCTTTTCAGGTTTCAGAATTGCAAACAATTGTCTTTTCTTAGGCTAATAACAAAATCGTGTTCATTGATGAAGCTCACATTTTGTGACAATTGTCTTCAAGAACCTTCCTAAGTTTTGTTAATCATTTTCTGGATTGTTTGTTTTGTTGTTCAAACAGGACTGGTTGGCTAGTACATGGATCTCGGCTACCAGAGCGGCTGGACCGAGTGATGTGTCTGCTTGCGCCATTGAGGTTCTCTCGGAGATACAATCTATGGAGGAAGAGAAACAGAGTAAAGAGATAAGCAGCACTGCTGAACCCAATGATTCAGGCCACAGTTCATGTAATGGCTGCCTCCATCCACTACTTATGGATGACCTTTCGGAACCTTTAGCGAATGGCAAACTTTATCTGTGTACCGTTGAGAAAAATTCGAACTGTGATAGTGGAGCTCCTTCAGCAGAGACGGATGGTGACGTCTTCGAGCTCACAGTGGTTGCAACTAATCCGGCAGAAAGGAAGGATAGTTGTCAAAACTTGCCATATATATAGCCATGCTTCCTCAAAACACAGTCATCGAAAATAATTTAGACCACGGTTTGTCACCAAAATTGGCACAAATCGCCAATGGTATAGTCCAGCAACTCCATGACGTGGTTCCTGCAACAACCTGCAATTTGTTGCACAACGAATGCAGATTGGATTGTCTTCCAGAAAGTGCAGGCAGCTTAAAATAAAACCATGAACCAAAGACTGTTCCTTTATGTAAACAAACATAAGTAACGATCTGGGACACACCCTACCTCAAACAAGTGGCAAGAGAGGACTCCATTCAGCTGCTATATATATGGTCGTTAAAGTCTGAACATCCTTGTCTTGTAAAGTTCTTAATTTTTTTACAATTTTTTAAAATAAAATCATCTTATGTTGTAAGCTCCAAATGAAACAAAAAAAAATCCACAATAAAACTTGTTTGAGTTTCCATGGTAAATATGAAGGTTATTGTACTATGATAAATAGATATGATAATAATTATTGTACCACTAAAATAAGTGCAAGAACTTGCCCAGAACTTGCCCAGAGTGGACACATTTTGAAACCAGCACCGTCAAGTTGATGACATTGTGGTGGCATTGTGATGGCATTGTGACGGCCTTGTGATGGCATTGTGGTGGCATTGTGATGGCATTGTGGTGGCATTGTGATGGCATTGTGACGGCATTGTGGTGGCATTGTGGTGGCATTGAACCAGTCGAGAGAGGTCGCAATCATATCAAATGATGGAATAAAACTTGAGGCCGCCAATTAATTCAAGAACCAAACTTCAAGTATCTTTAGGTTCAAGACATCAAACAAAGGAAAGCTGCCGCATGGAGAGCTTCCAACAATTTTTCAAGAATACGGAGGTCAACACACTCTCGACATATCAAGGAACGACTGTTCGTGTCAACATCCGAGTCCGTCCTGTTTTTGATGTGAAGCATGGACCCTCACCGTGACCCACCAGAAGGGAATTCGTGGACGCGATACACGACTACTTTGTTCAGCTTTCAATGTCCATTGGTCTCAACATAGGACAAATAAAGAACCCGATGGTTCTCTTCCGAGGCTGTTGGGTAAAATGAGAAGATGTCTCACGATTGCTGAGCACTGCCACAGCCACAAATACGAACCTGTTTCTAATTTTATACTCTGGACACATAAATGTGGAAGGCCGAAGTGGGGCAGACCAGCTCTAGACTATATCAACATGTTGAAGGAAAATACAGGCCTGGAGACCAAAAAGAACTACACACAGCAATGCTTGATCGAGAGGACTGAAATTTTCAGGATCAATGTCATCTGAGTTTGACCTAATTTTGACATGGTCAAATTTGGGGAAAAATGAACAATGAAAGCGTTTAATGTTGATGGCGAGCACTCATTCTTACGAGACATGTTTTGTTATGCTGAATCCGAATCAAGTGTTTATCAGACTCGATTTTGAGGTTTCAACACTTTAATGGCCGACTCAAAACAACGGCGGTTTTTCAGCACATTCACTTGACTCATGTACTGGAGTTTTGATATTGTCAATAAAAATCGACCACAAAACATCGCTTGGTCATGATAATTGGATATTCTGTGCAGCATTGGCGCAACATACATGGTAAGATGTTTATTAGGAGCTAAAACATAGTGCGGGTTTACAGATGTGCTGATATTATGGCGATTTGACAACCGCGCTGCAATGCCACCAAACTATTTTATGTTTTGTGACTTTGTTTGCCGATAAGAGCCAGTTAAATTTGTATGTGCTATGGGATTCCTTTTTGAGATTTTCTGAAAAAATTTTTTTTTTTAACGAAAACTTAATTCTTCAACTTAAATCTTCAACTTCGAGGGTTTATAAAAATGCAATAAAACCTATATTACAAATACATTTGTGCAAAAGAAATGTTTGTATTGTGATTGGTGTAAATCATCTATATATACATATATATAGTGTTGTGGTTTTGCAATAAAGAACAACCCCTCTAGTTAATTACACGACAACATGTAGCCTGCATTAGTCAGTTATTTCTTATGAAATGTAAAGATTTTAGAGTTTAAAATGACATTGGGGTTAGAGTTTAAAATGTTAGGGAAATCACATCGACATGTCACACAAATGGTAATGTTAAATGAATGCCCAGCTCCCCAGCTCCCCCCCCCCCCTCCCGCCCCCATAAATATCAGTTCATCAGCCATGCCACTAGCTTTCACGTCTGGCCAGAAATGACCACACAACATTATCAGGTAGCTGTTACTTGCGACATTTTCATCGAAAAAAATGCGCGAAAACACCACCCAGCCCTTGCGCCCACGCTCTCCTGACCTCACACCATGTGACTTTTTATGCCTCCGCCGCCAGACAAAGTCGCCGGAGGCATTATGTTTTCGGGTTGTCTGTCCGTCCGTACGTCCATATGAGCTAAACCTCGTTTTTCTCAGCTAACCTCGTTTATCGTTTCTAAATATGTCCGATTGAGACAAATCTTCTTTTTTTTTTTCTTTTTTTTTTGTGGATACAAGATCGAGGCTCGTGAAAGAGCTAACATTAATCACACAAAAAGTCAAACCGACACACAAAACAACAAAAAATAAGGGGAGCGGCAGACAAGATGGGGAGAGAGGGGGAAGGACACAAACACAACATTTGAGAGCAGGGACAACGGGAGAAATGTGGGAGGGGGAGGGCTTTGGGGGAGTTGGGAGAGGTATAAAACATATGAACACTGCAAGGACTTCCAGGAAAGAAGTTGGAATTAAAAAAAGAAAAAAGGAAGTGTATCTGGGGTGAATTAGTGGGGGTAGAAAAGATCAAGGTTTTGGATGGGGGAAGATAAGAGATGGTGGTGAACAGCTGTTTTAAAGACCTGGAGGGAGGAGTGGGATTGAAGGGAGTGGGGGAATTTGTTCCAGAGGCGGGAGAAAAGGGGAATGAAAGAGTGAAGGTGAGCAGAGAGCCGAGATTTTGGCAGTTTAACTATAAGAGGGTTGCAGGCAGATCTTGTGCGACCTGAAGGAATATTGGGGGGACAGAGCACAGAGAGAGCTGGGGGAGCAAGGCCGGAGAGGGGTCGGTAGAAGACATGCCTGCGGTGAGTGAGTGAAAGGCCCTCGGAGTTAACTTCATCGCAGGAGATTCCAATTATTCTGAAAGCTTTGGTTTCAACAGCGTGAAGCCGAGCTAGGTGTGAGGCAGGAGCGCCAGCCCAGAGGGGGGAACAGTATTCCATTGAGCTGCGGATGAAAGCCTTGCATGTGGTGAGGAGCTCAGGTGTGCCAAGGAAGGACTTCGCACGATGGAGGATGCCCAGTCGGCGACTGGCTTTGGAGGCCAGATTGGAAATGTGATTTTCCCAAGAAAGATCATGGCAGATAGTGAGACCCAAAAGCTTGAGTGACAGAACTTCTTGGAGAGGATTGTTGAGAAAGTAGATGGGAGGGTTTTCCAGTCGGTCCTTTCGGAGAGACATTGTAAGAGTGTGCGATTTGTCAGGATTGAAAGACATGTTCCACTTGTTTGACCAGTCTGATTTTCTCCAGGTCGGCAGAGAGTGAGGAGGCTGAAGACTGCCGATCTGAGGGATGAGGAATGGAGCGGCATATAGTGGAGTCATCAGCAAAGAGATAGAGAGGATTTTCCAGAGAGTCAGAGAGATCATTGATGAAGACCAGAAATAGCACAGGGCCCAGAACACTGCCTTGGGGAACTCCAGCCTGAACAGGAAGGGGAGATGAGGGAAATCCATTCAGGGCCACACGTTGCCTTCGACCAGAGAGGAAGTCCGCAAGCCATGAGTGGAGATTTCCATGGATACCATAGGAGGAGAGTTTGGTGAGTAGAGCTGGGTGCCAGACCGTATCGAAGGCACGTGATATGTCAAGTGAGACAGCTCTGATTCCTGTTTGGCATTGAGGACCTCCATCCATTATTGAGACAGCAGAAGCAACATGTCCAGAGTAGAATGACCTGGTCTGAATCCAAATTGATGATCAGAGATCAAGCCATTGGAGAAGAGGAAGGATTTGATATCCGAAGCAATGATGGATTCCATGACTTTGCTGATAATTGGAAGCAGGCCGATTGGTCTGTAGTTGCAAGGGTCTGTTTTTGCACCTTTTTGTGTAAAGCGGTAATGTTTGCTGATTTCCAAGATGCTGGCAGATGATGTTGAGCAAAAGAGAGGGTGAAAAGAACAGAGAGAGGGTGAGATAGAGCGGCAGAGCAGGATTTAAGGACCCGTGGGCTGATGCCGTCTGGTCCAGTTGCAGAATCAGAGTCGAGGTTTGACAAAAACTTATCCACCTTGTCAGGAGAGAAGGACACAGAGTCCAGGAGCAGTTTGGTTCGACTGGGTAAGGTGGAAACAGAGAGAGATGGGTTTGGGACACAAGATTTTGAGGCAAACACAGAGTTGAGGCATTCGGCTTTGTCACGTGCGGTGTCATCTTTGTAGCCATTTGAGGTAATGGAGGGTTGGAGGGGGAACAAACACCAGAAACGGATTTGACCAGACGCCACCAGGATTTGGAGGAAGGAGACAGGTTTGAGAGTTCATTCTTGAGTGTGGAGAGATAGTGTTTCCTGGCACTCTTGAGGGTAGACACACACTTGTTCCGAGCTTGGTGGAAGGAACTGAGATTGCCTTCAGTTGGATTAGCCTTCCAAGAGGCAAAGGCAAGTTGTTTCAGGGCAACTGCCTCACCACAAGATTCGGTGTACCATGGACGGGAGGAAGGGTAAGACAACTGAAGACGAGATGGGATAATCCTGGGATAACAACTGAAGACGAGATGGGATAATCCTACCCTTTCAGGGTAGGAGTGACACTCATGCAGAATATTTTTATGATAATTGTGATGTCATAGGTCACGTGGTATGGCAGCCATGTTGGATTAAAAGTATACAATGAAAAAATTATTTCTTGGAAACCGCTGAATGGAAAAATTTAAACTTGGCACATTGTCAAGTACTCCCAATGGGGAACAAAAGCATGATAATGATGACATCATAGGTGTAGTGGTATACCAGCTAAAAATGTTTTAGTCGAATTCCTTATTCTACAAATCTGAAATTGCATGCACATGATCTATGACCCATTTGTATTGGAATATTAAATTGATGACATCATAGGTCACATGGTGTGGCAGCCATATTTGATTGAAGGAAAATATTAAATAATTATATCTCTGAACCGCTCACCCTACCGATGCGAAATTTTACAAATATCATCTAACAGCACTGTTGCATATAGTTTGAAAATTATGATGTCATAGGTCAGGTGGTTTGGCAGCCATCTTGGATAGAAAAACAAACCTTATCCGATCAACACAAAACTTCACAAATGTAATCCCCTACCCATACACATGTAGAGTGATGGCATCTACCCATTGTGGGACTATGCGGAGGCATATTGGCGACACAGTCACATTGTGTCAGACAGTGGTCACGTTGTGTCACAGATCCAGCACGTCGGACAGCCAGCTTCAAGATGAATGATGGGAGAGATGGACGCCAGAGAGAGCTGAACGCCAAGAGAGCTCGAATGACGATGGGCACGGATCTTTATCGGGTGGAATGTACTTCGAGAAGGTTCCACGGCCTCCTATTGGATGAGGTTGGTCACGTGCGGTCATTCAGCCCTGCCTCCCTCTGGGAAGGTTTCATTCCTCCTTCCCTCTTTCATTCGGGGAGGTTTTACAACCCACCATTGGTCGCCTGCCAGTGACGTGTCCACGACCCCTCATTGGTCGCTCGCTAGAAACGTGGGGTCGACCTGCTTGGTCACCTGCTGGTTATATTTCCTGTTATTTTAGCCACGCCTTCCTGCACATGAAAACGTCTTCCCTCAACCACACAGAGGTTTAAAATCCTGCCTAACTCAACGCATATTGGTGTGGATTACTAAACATTGGGAGGGGAGCTAATCTTTACATTTACTAAGAAATAACTAACGACTGCAGGCTACATGATGTCACGTAATTAACTATAGGGGGGTTTGCCTTTTTTGCAAAACCGCAACTATATAAATACAGTCACGTGAAAAAGTAAGTACACCCCATGTAAAGTTTTGACTTTTTCAACATTTTTCAACATACAGCTATTTGATCTTCATTTCAACAATATTGATAGATAAAGGTGATATAATATAATAAATATCATGAAACATTTACATTTTGTAGTCCATTGTATAATTTAAATAAACATAAATGCAAATTTCGCATGTGGAAAAAGTAAGTACACCCTTGGCTCTAATAGGTGGTATTGCCCCCTTTGGCAGAAACACCCTCAAGTAGGCGTTTCTGATAACCATCTACCAGTCTCTGACATCGACTGGGAGAAATTTTTGCCCACTCCTCCATGCAGAATTCTTTCAGCTGTGCGATGTTTGAGGGGTTTCTTGCATGCACATCTCGTTTCAAATCCCCCCACAACATCTCGATGGGATTTAGATCTGGGCTTTGACTTGGCCATTCCAGAACCCTCCATTTCTTTCTTTTCAGCCATTCCTTGGTGGATTTACTGGTATGTTTAGGGTCATTGTCATGTTGCAAGGTCCACCTTCGGTTGAGCTTCAACTCTCTGACAGATGGCCTCACATTATCCTCAAGCACCCTCTGGTACAATGAAGAATTCATAGTGGATTCTATGATGGTGAGCTGCCCAGGCCCTGATGCAGCAAAGCTGCCCCAAACCATAATATTTCCACCACCATGCTTTACAGTTGGCATCAGGTTCTTGTGGTCAAATGCTGTCTTTGGTTTTCGCCAAACATGTCTTCTGGTACTGTGGCCAAATAGCTCTACCTTTGACTCATCTGTCCAGAGCACATTGTTCCAGAAGTGCTGGTCTTTGCCTTGGTGTTCATTGGCAAACTTTAGTCTTGCCCTGATGTTCTTTCTGGACAGCAACGGTTTCCTCCTCGCACACCTCCCATGTAGATCAAATTTGTGCAGCCTCTTTCTAATGGTAGACTTGTGCACTTTGACATCAAAAGTGGCAAGAGCTACCTGTAGGTCTCGTGATGACATTCTGGGGTTCTGGGGTTCGTGATGACAACGACTTCTTTCAGCATCTTGCGGTCTGCTCTCGGGTTGAACTTGCTGGGGCGGCCCGGCCTGAACAAGTTGGCAGTTGTTTGGAATCTACTCCACATGTAGATTCTGACATCCTGACATCCACATCCTGACAGTCGAATGATTGATTTCAAATTGTTTGGATATCTTTTTAAATCCCTTCCCAGACTCGTAGGCATCCATAACCTTCTTTCTGAAGGCCTCAGATAGCTCTTTTGATCTAGGCATGGTGACACCGCACACTTCAACAACAAAGAGCAAACCAAACTAAATTTCTGAGGTTTAAATAAGACAGGTTCCTCCAAGATCCTCTCTAACGATGTTCTGATCATTTGCACCTGAGCTGGTGCACCTGATTCTAATTTTAGGTATTTGAAGTAGTGATAAATGTAGGGGTGTACTTACTTTTTCCACATGCGAAATTTGCATTTATGTTTATTTCAATATTATACAATGGACTACAAAATGTAAATGTTTCATGATATTTGTTATATTATATCACCTTTATCTATCAATATTGTTGAAATGAAGATCAAATAGCTGTGTTGAAATATGTTGAAAAAGTCAAAACTTTACATGGGGTGTACTTACTTTTTCACGTGACTATGTGTATATAACTATATATATGTGTGTATATATATACAGACCTGGCATTTAATATGGAATTTTTTTTTTTTCTTGACTTGGGTTTACTTTCTTAACTCAGTATATCAATCTGGTGAGTTTCTTTTACACTTTGGTGATTTATTTGTTAAAAGAACCATGTCACTGATTGTCTGTCGCAGCAAGAAGTCAACAACAGGATTATATCACAGTTGGCGTGGCAAAATGTACGGACAGGTGCATTTGATGATTGGCTTCACAGTCGGGTATACAAGGGTTGTTGCGTTCTGTATTAGTGGAAAACAACTGCTGCACATCTCCAAAAGTTATTGCCGCTTCCTCTGGAGATGGTCCGTCAACTCGACAATGCTGTTTGTCATGGAGTGGTGGCTTTACGAAATTACGTCATGAAACAGCGTGCTATTGCTCGGCAGTATGGCATCACTCAAGATCAGGTGTCAAAGATCCTGAAACGAAATGCTCAGAGGGGTGTCCCTACTCCAATACTGAGACCAGGACGTCCCCGCAGAACCACAAGGAGGGATGATCGCCAGCTGCACCGGTTAGTCCGCAATGGCCGTACCAAGTCAGCTAATTGGCTTAGGGCTGAGTGGCAGCAACTGACAAATGTACCTGTATCCAGAAGGCTAGTCAACCAACGACTGGTTCAAGCAGGCTATCGTGCCAGGCATCCCCTGAGAAAGCTGCACCTGACCAGACAACACCGCCAGCGCCGATTGCAGTGGACCAGAGAGAACCGTCAATGGCAGCCAGGACACTGGAATCACGTGATCTTCAGTGCCGAGTCTAGATTTCTGGTCTATCGTCAAGATGGCCGCGTCCGAGTGCGCAGACAAGTGCATGAAGCCTACAACAAAGATTGTATAGTGCCAAGAGTCCAAGCTGGAGGTGGTGGGGTGACCGTTTGGGCTGCTTTACATGCAGGGGGCAAAACTGACCTGGTTGTTCTGAATGGAAACCTGAACCAGTTCAAGTCCAGGGCCATTCTGGAAGAAACATTGCTTCCATTTGCTCGTGCAGCCTTTCGAGGAAACTTTGTTTTCCAAGATGACAATGCATGGCCTCATCGTGCTCGCATGATCCAAAACTTTCTTGCTGACCGTCGTGTAGAGCATATGGAGTGGCCTGCCATGTCCCCGGATATGAATCCAATCGAGAACTTGTGGACAGAATTAACGCGTCAAATCGACCACTTGGACCAGCAGCCGACCTCTGTGCATGAATTGCAGCAGGCTATTGTAACTGCATGGCAAGCGATTCCTGTCCAAACCTTGGCAAATCTCGTGAACAGCATGCCTCAACATGTACGTGCTCTCCTGAATGCTCGTGGGGGTTACACGAAGTACTGAACTGTAATTTTACTGTCCATAATCCCAGTCATAATTTAACTTTTGTTTTTGTTAAAAAAAAATTTGGCTAATGTGCAAAATAAAGAGATACTTCTGGAAAACGTACAGAAGTTTAACACAGTATTGTCCATGAATTGAGTTTGATATCAGTTTACATCACTTTCAAGGATCAATTTATTTGTTTCGAAATGTCAAATGTGGTTTTTGTTTCTTTTAAAGGTCACATTAACAAAATCTAGAATAATTTCAACATAATTCCAATGAACTTTTGGTTCTAAGTCATCTTGAAAAGTAAGTTCACCCCCACAAAAAAATATTCCATATTAAATGCCAAGTCTGTATATATATACGAGCCGAAAGCACCCGGCGTTGTGCGGGTTCTTTTTGAATGAATTTACTACTATAATTCAGCTTTTACCCGCGACCATAGAAGATTGACTACTATAATTCAGCTCAGCTTTTAATTGCAAAATGGGCCCAGCCGGGCAGAGGCGGCCTCGGCCGGCCTCGCCACCTCACCTATAACCTTCCTGGGGCCCACCCCGACATTTTTAGTTCTTTTGAATGAATTTACTACTATAATTCAGCTTTTACTCGCGGCCGTAGAAGATTGACTACTGTAAAACGGGGTGAATAGGGACACAAACTGAAAAAAAGTTTGGAAATTTTTTTCGCTGAAAATTTATAACCATACTGATTTGTTGATATTTGGGTTGAAAGTGTTCTCTTGTTTTTAAAAAAAGCAACTTATAGTCCCTATTAACCCCATATATGGGTTAAATAGGAATAAATAGGATTTTTATGGCTGTCCCTCTTCACCCCGTTTTACGGGTGAATAGGGACAGTCACTAATACAAAAAAATAATAATCAAGAAATAGGGACAGTTTGGAGAAACTTTTTATCCCATATTTTTTTTCATTGGCACCATGGTTTATATTATGGGTGCATATTATGTGCATCCATCTGAGCTATCAATTTAGCAATAAGTTGGAAACTCAGGATTCTTTCTTGATTATTATTTTTTGTATGAGTGACTGTCCCTATTCACCCGTAAAACGAGGTGAATAGGGACAGCCATAAAAATCCTATTTATTCCTATTTAACCCATATATGGGGCTAATAGGGACTATAAGTTGCTTTTAAAAAAAACAAGAGAACACTTTCAACCCAAATATCAACAAATCAGTATGGTTATCAATTTTCAGCGAAAAAGGTTTCCGAACTTTTTTTCAGTTTGTGTCCCTATTCACCTTGCTGTCCCTATTCACCCCATTTTACGGTACTATAATTCAGCTCAGCTTTTAATTGCGAAATGGGCCCAGCCTGGCCGAAGCAGCCTCGACCGGCCTCGCCACCTAGCCTATAACCTTCCTGGGGCCCGTCCCGACATTTTTTGTTTTAGAGGTTTCCTCCTATCTTTCCCGTTCAGGAGATTAGCGCGTGCAGACAAACAAACAAGAAGACGTCATTCTTTTCCATTGATACAGCAAATTGTCCATTTCATCAAGATTCAAATTGACAATCTTGATCAAAGCTCGGGTCAATAGGAAGAAAAGTGACGATTTTTCAGCTGAAAAATGATGATTTTGGAAGGTTGGTTGACCTTGAGTTGACTTTTGACCTTTTGACCTCAAAAATAGTTCGTTTCCTTATTTAGTGACTTAATGTGCAAATGCTGTTCAATTTTCAAGTCAATCGGATGGAGATTGAGGATTTTTTAAACTTGACTTATGTTGACCTTTTGGCTTATGTTGACCTAGAAAATATTGGGTGGTTGAATTCAGTGACCAGATATGCAAGTCCTCTTCAAATTTCAAGTCAATCGGATGAAAATTGAGGATTTTAGAAATTTGGCCTATGTTGACCTATTCCCCTATTTTACGGTACTATAATTCAGCTCAGCTTTTAATTGCGAAATGGGCCCAGCCTGGCCGAAGCAGCCTCGACCGGCCTCAAATATTGTTGACCTCAAATATACTTGATGGTTGAATTCAGTGACCAGGTATGCAAGTCCTCTTCAAATTTCCAGTCAATCAGATGAAAATTGAGGATTTTAGAATTGTGGCCTATGTTGACATTTTGGCCTATGTTGACCTCAAATATACTTGGTGGTTGAATTCAGTGACTAGATATGCAAGCCCTCTTCAAATTTCAAGTCATTTGGATGAAAATTGAGGATTTTAGAAATGTGGCCTATGTTGACCTTTTGGCCTATGTTGACCTCAAATATACTTTGTGGTTGAATTCAGTGACCAGATATGCAAGTCCTCTTCAAATCTCAAGTCAATCGGATGAAAATTGAGGATTTTAGAAATTTGGCCTATGTTGACCTTTTGGCCTATATATACGAAACAAAACCCAGAATATACTTGGTGGTTGAATTCATTGACCAGATATGCAAGTCCTCTTCAAATTTCAAGTTAATCGGATGAAAATTGAGGATTTTAGACATTTGGCCTATGTTGACCTTTTGGCCTATGTTGACCTCAAATATACTTGGTGGTTGAATTCAGTGACCAGATGTGCAATTCCTTTTCAAATTTCAAGTCAATCGGATGAAAATTGAGGATTTTAGAAATTTGGCATATTTGGTGACCTTTTGACCTTTTGACCCCAAAAACAATAGGCTTCTTGCTTATGACCAACTCTACCATTTGGGAAAGTTTTGTGACGACCGGTTTAGAAATGTGACCTGTAGGCCGGTGACAAACAAACAAACAAGAAGATGTCATGCTGAGCAAGATACTTGCAAAATACGCCCCCCCAACCCCTCCCCAAGAAAAAAAATTCCATTGATACAGCAAATTGTCCATTTCATCAAGACTAAAATTGACAATCTTGATCAAAGCTCGGGTCAATAGGAAGAAAAGTGATGATTTTTTCAGATGAAAAATGATGATTTTGGAAGGTTGACCTTGATTTGACCTTTGACCTTTTGACCTCAAAAAATAGTTGGTTTTCCTATTTAGTGACGCAATGTGCAAATGCTGTTCAATTTTCAAGTCAATCAGATGAAAATTGATGGGTTTTTTCAGATAAAAAGTGATGATTTTGGAAGTTTGACCTTGAGTTGCCCTTTGACCTTTTGACCTAAAATAGTATGTTTCCCAATTTAGTGACTCAATATGCAAATGCTGTTCAATTTTCAAGTCAATCAGTTGAGAAGTGACGGCTTTTTAGATGAAAATTGACGATTTAAAAAATTTGGCCTTGAGTTGACCTTTGATCTTTTGACCTCAAAAATAGTATGTCTCCCAATTTATTGACTCGATATGCAAATGCTGTTCAATTTTCAAGTCAATCGGTTGAGAATTGACGGCTTTTTAGATGAAAATTGATGATTTGTAAAATTTGACTTTAAGTTGACCTTTGACCTTTTGACCTCCAAAATAGTTCATTTTCCAATTTAGTGACTTGATATACAAATGCTATTCAATTTTCAAGTCAATCGGATTTAAAATAGAGATTTTAGAAATTTGACCTCCAGATGACCTTTTTTTTTTTTTTTTTTGTTTTGTTTTGTATACAAGATCGAGGCTCGTGAAAGAGCTAACATTAATCACACAAAAAGACAAACCGACACACAAAACACAAAAAACAAGGGGAGCGGTAGACAAGATGGGGAGAGAGGGGGAAGGACACAAAAGAGAGGGGGAAGGACACAAACACAACATTTGAGAGCAGGGACATCGGGAGGACTTGGGGGGAGGTGGGAGAGGATTAAAACATATGAACACTGCAAGGACTCTGGGGTGAATTACCGGGGGTAGAAAAGATCAAGGTTTTCGATGGGGGAAGATAAGAGATGGTGGTGAACAGCTGTTTTAAAGACCTGGAGGGAGGAGTGGGATTGAAGGGAGTGGGGGAGTTTGTTCCAGAGGCGGGAGAAAAGGAGAATGAAAGAGTGAAGGTGAGCAGAGAGCCTAGACTTTGGCAGTTTAACCAGAAGAGGGTTGCAGGCAGATCTTGTGCGACCTGAAGGAATATTGGGGGGACAGAGCACAGAGAGAGCTGGGGGAGCAAGGCCGGAGAGGAGTCGGTAGAAGACAGAAAGACCACCAACCTGCCTGCGGTGAGTGAGTGAAAGGCCCTCGGCGTTGACTACATCGCAGGAGATTCCAATGATTCTGAAAGCTTTGGCCTCAACAGCGTGAAGCCAAGCAAGGTGTGAGGCAGGAGCACCAGCCCAGAGGGGGGAACAGTATTCCATTGAGCTGCGGATGAAAGCCTTGTATGTGGTGAGGAGCTCAGGTGTGCCAAGGAAGGACTTCGCACGACGGAGGATGCCCAGTCGGCGACTGGCTTTGGAGGCCAGCTTGGAAATGTGGTTTTCCCAAGAAAGATCATGGCAGATAGTGAGACCCAAAAGCTTGAGCGACAGAACTTCTTGGAGAGGATTGTTGAGAAAGTAGATGGGAGGGTTGTCCAGTCAGTCCTTTCGGAGAGACATTGTAAGAGTTTGAGATTTGTCAGGATTGAAAGACATGTTCCACTTGTTTGACCAGTCTGTGAATTTGTCCAGGTCTGCAGAGAGTGAGGAGGCTGCAGACTGCCGATCTGAGGGATGAGGAATGGAGCGACAGAGAGTAGAGTCGTCAGCAAAGAGATAGAGAGGATTTTCAAGAGAGTCAGAGAGATCATTGATGAAGACCAGAAAAAGCACAGGGCCCAGAACACTACCTTGGGGAACTCCAGCCTGAACAGGAAGAGGAGATGAGAGAAACCCATTCAGGGCCACACGTTGACTACGACCAGAGAGGAAGTCCGCCAGCCATGCGTGGAGATTTCCATGGATACCAAAGGAGGAGAGTTTGGAGAGCAGAGCAGGGTGCCAGACCGTATCGAAGGCACGTGAAATGTCAAGGGAGACAGCTCTAATTTCCTGTTTGGCGTTGAGGACCTCCATCCATTGTTGAGAAAGCAGAAGCAGCATGTCCAGAGTAGAGTGACCAGGTCTGAAACCAAATTGATGATCAGAGATCAAGCCATTGGAGAAGAGGAAAGATTAAATATCTGAAGCAATGATGGATTCCATGACTTTGCTGATAATTGGGAGAAGGCTGATTGGTCTGTAGTTGCTGGGATCTGTTTTTCCACCTTTTTTGTGCAAAGCGGTGATGTTGGCTGATTTCCAAGCAGATGGCAGATGACCTTGAGCAAAAGAGAGGGTGAAGAGAACAGAAAGAGGGAGTGAAAGTGCAGAAGAACATGATTTTAGGACCCGTGGGCTGATGCCGTCAGGACCAGTTGCAGAATCAGAGTCGAGGGTTGCCAGAAACTTTTCCACCTTGTCAGGAGGAAAGGACACAGAGTCCAGGAGCAGCTGGGTACGACTGGGTACGGTGGGTACAGAGAGGGATGGGTTTGGGACACAAGATTTAGAGGCAAACACAGAGTTGAGGCATTCAGCTTTTTCACGTGCGGAGTCAGCCGTTAAGCCGTTTGAGGTGAGGGAGGGGATGGAGGGGGAACAAACACCAGAAACAGATTTGACCAGACGCCACCAGGATTTGGAAGAGGGAGACAGATAAGAGAGTTCGGTCTTGAGAATGGTGAGATATTGTTTCCTGGCTCTCCTGAGGGTGGACACACACTTGTTTCGGGCTTTGTGAAAGGAAATGAGATTTCCTTCCGTTGGATTTGCTTTCCAGGAGACGAAAGCAAGTTGTTTCAGGGCAACAGCCTCACCACAAGATTCCGTGTACCATGGACGGGAGGAAGGGTATGACAACTGAAGACGAGATGGTATAAATCTGTGCATGAGAGAGAGCAATTTACTTTGAAAGAATTCCCAGGATGAGTTGATGTCAGAGGCGGTAGAGATGGGAGACCAGTCCAGATGATTGATGGCTGCTTGAAGACCGTGCCAGTTGGCCTGAGTGAAATGCCAGACTCGTCGACGCTGAGGAGGCTCTCTGAGAATGGTCAGAGAGATGTCCACTTTGACAAGCACATGATCAGATGAGCCGATTGGAGCAGAAGAAGAGCAGCAGACATTTTCAGGGAAGTTTGTCATAACCAAATCCAGAAGAGAAGATGCTCCGTTGACTGAGATCCGGGTTGGGAAATTGACAGATTGTGTCAGTCCCAGTGAGTCGCAGAAGTCCTTTGCTGAAGAGCCATGGCTGGTGAGAGAGGTACCCACACCCAGCCAACTGGCATGGTGACAATTGAAATCACCACATATTAGGAAGAGAGAGTTGGGATGGGTAGATATAAGTTGGTCCATATTATCAGACAGTGAGATGTAGATGGAGTCATTGCTGATTGGTGGACGGTACAACACACATATGAACAAAAGGTGGGAGCGAAGGGGAAGCCGTAGCCAAAGGTATTCCTGGGGGTGAGGTGGAGAGAGGGCAGTGGAGGGCGAGTGAGGAAGAGAGTTTTTTATAAAGATAGCAACCCCACCTCCAGGACGAGGCTCAGGTCTATCATACCGGAGGAGGGAGTAACCTGGGAGAGATACCAAGGCATCAGAGACATCATGAAGGAGGAAAGTTTCTGTTAAGCAGATCACATCTGGGTTGTCAGAAGCAACCTGTATGGAGAGGTCAGTCAAGTTTGAGCGAAGGCCCCGGATGTTTGAGGTCCATACCGTTAATGAAGAGGAAGGGGGAGCATCGGGTCCAGAACAGGGGGGGGGAGGGGTAGGGTAAGATGTGGAAGAGGAGGAAGAGGTAGGGAGCGCTGTTGAAGGTGTGTCAGAGATTTCAGAATAGCTTGGAGAAAGGGAAGAATGGGGCGGACAAAAGGTTTGATGGAGATTGGGTGAGGCACAGTGAGGTGTTATTTGAGGAGGGGGAAGAGCAAGGCAGAAGGTTTGGGGAGATGAAGGTGAAAGTTGGAAGGAGGAAGAAGCAGGGAGGATGCTTTGAGGAGGAGGGGTGAGAGGGGAGTCT
Organism: Myxine glutinosa; assembly: GCF_964187855.1. Classification (NCBI taxonomy): domain Eukaryota; kingdom Metazoa; phylum Chordata; class Myxini; order Myxiniformes; family Myxinidae; genus Myxine; species Myxine glutinosa. The sequence goes on from NW_027616574.1 coordinate 165,529, forward strand.
AGGAGGGGAGGAGCGAGGGAGAGTCTCGGAGGGAAGGGGCAAGGGGGGAGATTTGAAAGGGATGGGTGATGGGGAGGATTTGGAGGGGAGGGGTGAGATTGGATTTTGAAAAGTGTACGATTCATGGGAAACGAACATTTTTTGCAAAATGAGTTTGAGACCTTCGAGTCAAAAATACGTTTGAGGACACTGGAGGAGGGATGGAGTTCTGGATAGTTTAGGGAATGTAGAAAGGAGGAACTGTAAGAGATGGTATTATATATATATTTTTGGAATGAATAGATTTGGTGAGCAAGACGAAAGCATTCTTTTGTAGGAAAAGAAGAAAAGGGTGTTATAATATATGAGAGAAAATAGTTGTTCAGGGGAGAGATTATACATTTCTAACCGCGTGATCGCGAACGAAGAACGAACGAACAAAAAGAACAAATAAATGAATAAGACCTGGGAAGGAAATAGTTTTTTGGGTTTTTTTTTTTTGTTTTTTGTTTTTTGTGAGTACAGATATTAAACAAGGAGGTACGGGGTGAACGACTGGGACGAAACAGTGAACGAAAATAATTTCAGCGCATTCGACGAATCGCTGAGAGAAAAACAAACCACAAGGTCGGAGACGGTACGGTAGTCCAAGCCTACGAGTACTAGGCCGCAGAATACTCGATACCATTAACCGACGATTGTGTATACATGTACGAAAAATTAGCACCGAAAATTTTCCAAAAGATACGCTATAGGTACATACACCGAAAGATAGATACAGTCTCGACAAAAACACGATTGAGAAATATCACTTAGCTTCGAAAGCGTGAGCGCATGGAGCAGCTTCGAAAAGACGTGACCTCGCCGTGATCTCAAACCAGATGTGATCTTTGACCTTTGACCTTTTACCTCAAAATCAATAGGCTTCTCAATTGGGACGACTTATACAACTTGGTGAAGTTTCGTGACGATCGGTTTAGAATTGTGACCTGTAGGCCGGTGACAAACAGACAAACAGACAGAACCACAAATGCAACCGACCAATGTACTTGAAAAATCTTTGATTTTGCAAGTAACAAACAGACAGACAGACGGACAGAACCACAAACGCAACAGACCAATATACTTGAAAAAAAATCGATTTTGCAAGTAACAAACAGACAGACAGACAGACAGACAAACAGATGGACAGAACCACAAACGCAACCGACCAACACACTTGAAAAATCTTCGATTTTGCAAGTAACAAAAAAAAACTTTCTTTTATATATATAGAACATAGAAGATCTAGATACCTTGACCATGAGTTGCATATATATATATATATATATATATTGTTGCGGATATGGGATTTGCATCCATCCATATCCGCTTGTAAATATTCCCCTATTTCCTCAATACTTCCCAACTATCCCCAATCCCCCATTCCCTAGTCCCATTTTCTGTAAACAACACTCTGTAGACCCGACCTCCCCCTATTTCCCCCATTAAATGTCGTGCCCAGGTTCACCGCATCTCATGTAAGACAACTATAGGACATCTTGCTAGTTATTCTTAGTCTATGTCAGTTAAGGACTCGTTTCCATTAATTCTGACCCTTCGTTGCACCAGAATGTGATTGTATGGCACCGTTAGGAAGTTTAGGACCTCCCAATACCTCCCCGCAGCTCTTCCTCACGGTTCAGCAACAACAACAACAACAGCAACGGCGGCGGTGTGCACAGGGAGTGCGCGTCCTCACTCCGGCTTGGTTGGTAGGGGGTGTTGGGAGGGCATGAGGCCTTCCCAACGAGCCGCCATCGAACATGTGCTCGACGGGGTTACCAAATAGGGGCTCCCTGTCAGCTCCTCGTCAAGGGCGGAGCCCGGTAACCCCCGCACCCAATGGAAGCGGCGGACCGGCCCCAGGGGGGCGGAGCCAACCAGCCGAGGGCGTGTCACTCCCCGCTGAGCATGCGCAGGAAGAGGGAGGTGACGTCAGATGCGCGCTGAGCTTGGAGCAAGCAAGACGTACCCTCCGAGCGCTGTGAGGCCTCCCTGCATCTCTTGGACCATGCTTGATCCTGTCCCCGAGCCAAGGTGCACCTTGTGCTATCGAACTACCTGTCCTTCCCTGCCATCCATCCCTGTGTAAGTCAGCCTTGTTCCGTTTGTCTGTGGTCTGTCTGGGCTAAGATAAGACTGTAATTAAGTGCCTATCTCTTCTGTGTCTTTACCTCACTACCTTGTAATCTACCCCTTTTCTCCACCACGGTAATTATATCCTCCTCCGGAGGTCTTGAGAACTGTACCCCTTGCGTCATTTCAGCTATCCCAGTCGTTGTGTCCTTTCCATAATTGATTTAGCATAGCGCGATTTGGTCAACGTCTGGGTGGAATCGGGGTCTAGTCGGGGAATAACTGTTAGGTCGCGGTAATACACCCCCGCTCGGTCAAAATAACATCTAAACCGCGTCCGTAACAATTGGTGTCGAGGAGTGGGATTCGAGGCCCGAACCAAAAATTTTTTTAAACATCTAGGAAAAAATTTGGTCAAAATTATAAAGTACCGAAATTTGATTTTGTTTTACAAAAAAACCCGAATTTTTAAAGTCGCGCTATGGGAGATCAAGACGGCTGGGTTCCGGTAGAGGAGAGTGAGGCAGGGTCGATCCAGGACCAAATTGAGGGACATGAGGAGAGCGAAGCAGTGAGGGCGGCAGGTTCGCAAAATGGCGTCCTCGCGCACGAGGTTACGGGCGCGCAAAATGGCGCCTCGCACATGGCTACGGCGACCGCGCCCGCGACCGTAGCAGCGCCGTTGGTGGATGTGAACCTTTTTTTTATACAAATGAAGGCCCTTATGGACAAGAATAGCGAAGAAATGGAAAGCAGAATGATGGGGATAATGGGGAACCGGATGGATGCTCAGAGTGAGCAAATGAGGGCTGAGAGTGAGCGATTGGGGGGCAGAATGGGGGGCAAAATGGGAGAAATGGGGGAACGGTTAGAACAAAGGATGGGGTCCAATAGCGAGAAATTGAGGGATGACATGGGAAACCAGATCGGGGGTTTAAGGGATGACATGGGAAACCAGATTGGGGGTTTAAGGAATGACATGGGGGCCCAGATCGGAGGGTTAGGGAGTAGAATAGAGGGATTAGACAATAGATTAGGGGAAATACAGGAGGGGTTAACGGGGGTAGAAAACAGAATGGCCGCTCAAGAGAATCAAATGGAAGGGATGAAAAAGGGGTTAGAGGGGTTAGAAAACAGTATGGAAGGCAAATTGAGGGACATGAGGGACCAAGCGGAAAGGGAAGTTTAAAAAATGGGGCAGCAGATAGAGGGGGTCAGAATGGGGGTAGAAACTAAATTGGATGCTCACAGGGAGGAAATGGAGCAGATGAGGGTGGCATCTGGGCAGGAGATGCAAGTGATGGGAGAGGAGATCAGAAGAGGTGTGAGTGAGGAGGTCGGAGGAGTGCGCGAGGAGGTGAGGCACTGTAAGGAGCGCATGGAGAAGGAGGTGAGAAAGGGGACTGTAAAATTGCAAGGTGGTATAGAAGCGTTGACGCTGGGAGTAGAACAACTGACAGTGGGACAAAAGGAGTTGGGGGACCAGGTAAAGAAGAACACAGCGGTAATAGAGGGTTTAAAATCGACACAGAAGGAGATGAAAAAGGACGTAGGGGTAATTTAAAAAGAGTGTCAGATGGTACATGAGGACCTAACGAGGAAAATGAACAAGGTGGTAGAGGTGATGGAGGTTAAAGAGCGGGAGGTGCGGGAGCACATATAAAAAAATAAGGTGGAGTTAGAGGAAGAACTTAAGGGGGCGCACGAGGAGATGAAGGAGGTGAAGCAGAAATTAGAAGAAGTGGAAGAAGGGGTGAGCGAAATTAAGAAGCGACGGAGAGAGGATAAGAAAGAGATAAAGGAGGGAGTAAAAGAATTGGTCCAAAGTCTGTGTTCGAATCGTGATGATGTGCTCATTAACCGGATGGGGGATTCGCAGGTGATGGAGGAGAGGCGAGGAGAGGGAGGACCCGGTGTGGGTGGTGACCAATATGGTCGTGCGTATGATGCGCCAGGTGATTTAATAAGCTTGGGGGTTGTTGTGGACCCGGGTGTTCGTGAGAGGCCGGTGGTGAAGTGTGCGACAGGTCTGGTGTGCGAAAAACGAGGTGTGCGAGAATGTCCGACCATGGGGTGTGTGAGGAAAAAGTGCACGCCAAGGAGTGAGTGTGCTGTCGAGAGTGAGTCGGTCGTAGCGCGTGTGCGAGGGGGTACATGGAAGCGCGGTGTGGTAAGTGTTACGGAGGAAGTAACGAAAGAGTGTGCGCAAGAGGATGCGCGAGAAAGGTGTGTAACGGACAGGTGCATGAGGAAAGAGTGCGCTGTCGAGAGTAAGGGTGAGTGCGCGACCGAGAGTGGAGGTGAAAGTAGTGAGAGTGACACGGAGCGTGAGTTGGTTGTGACGGGGGAGCGAGGATGTACACCTGGAATGGAAGGATGCACACCTGGAATGGTAGAGCGTGTGTGGGAATGCACACTTGAGTTGGTCGTGAGGCATGTGGTTGGGTGTGCAAGTGAAAGCACACCTGTGATTGTCACAGAGGAGGTGACCGAGGAGGGGGCGCGAAGAGGTGTGTTGGTGAGGTGTGCGAGCGACGAATGTGTGCAAAGGTGTTCGGTGGTCAGGTGTGTGACCAAGTCTGTGAGTGGAATGAGTGTACCTGGGTGTGTAAGAGAAGGTGCAATGACGAGCAGGGAGACAGCTGGATGTATGAGCAAGGAACGGGCTGCGGGGTGTACGGGCGGCGTTGGAGCATCGAGCTCAGTGAGGGTGAAAGGGGTAGCGTATGCGTGTAAGCATGCAGGTGAGGCATCGACGGTAACCGGGTTAGCGGTTAGAACGACAGTTAGCCGAATCGGGCCCTCGGTGCGTGCCGGGCTTCGCGTGCCGCGAGAACCAGCGGGGATCCGAGCCACGGCGGGTTCGAAAGGACCGCCGTACGCGACCCACGCTGTGCCTCGCTTGGAACGGCCGCGTCCGGGCTCCACTAGGCGGAGCGGGCAGCCCGATAGGAAGGGTCGTCATGGCGACCACTTTTTATTGAGACGTTCCGGCAGGTCGAGATCGGGCCATGGGATGGCTCCGTGCCGAGATGGTGCGTGGGACCTCGGCCCGGTTAAACCTCCTTCCCTGCACCGAATGCGGGACGTATCCAGCCGCTGGCACCAAACAACCCGCATTCATGGCTTGGCTGTACGAAGCCGAGCTTTAGAAGTGAATTGGCGCACCGAGAGGCATTAGTAAGTAGACTGTAATGACGAGGATAGTGTTTTGGCCCCGAAATTAGAAAAACAAAATTTGATGATTGGCAAAGGATTGGCAGTAATGATTGGCAGATGCTGGGTAGTGATTGGCAAATTTTTGATTTGTTGAAATTTGATGTGCAAAATTGGTAGTGGGAGATGCCCGATGTGGTGGGATGGCAACTCTGTCATCCCTCACAAACTGGGGGCAGATGCGCTATAGATTATGGGGTGTATGGCAGTGAAAACTAGCCCGGGTGGGTTAGGATATTGTGTGTAGGGATCTAGCGAAGATGACATTAGGTAACGTTAAGGTTAGTTAGTGACAAGGATACCTGTAGAGGGGACGCAGGTAGATTAGAGTGGATGATAATGACGTGGGAGCGCTGAGTGTAATGGAAGACGGAGGAGCGCGAGTTTTAGAAGGGAGTAGACAGAGTAGATGATGCAGTGTGAATGGAAGTGCTGGTGAGCAGCTTCAAATGAGGCATCGGTGAGGCAATGCTCCGAGGTGTGTGTGAGTGTACAAGTGATGAATGAGAGAGCATTGCGGATGAGTGTCATGGTGAGTAGTGAGTGTTGTGGATCAGCGCGAATGCGCTTGGGGGAGAGAAGGGTGCAGGCGGCACCAAGTATGAGAGCACAGGTGTGCAAGTACAGGTGTGTGGAATATATGGAGCAGAGAATGAGTGGTGTGGAGAGAGTTGGAGTAAGTGGTACGGAGTGGGGTGCATGGTGCGAAGGTGTGGATGGGGGAAGAGTGGACCCCTTTTCACGAGTACCCGGGGAGGGTAGTTTAAAGAATAGTTAGAAGGTATAGGTAAATTGTGGTTGGATATTGGCATTTGTGGTGCGGTTGCAGAATGGTATTGTGGATGGGTGCATTGGTGTGGTGAAATTGGCTGGTCGTGTGGCCTGTTAGTATGAGTGTGAATGGTTGGGCACTCCGCCACTGTTAGATGTCGGCCAGGTGAGGCCGCAGGTGGGATCTGGGAGCCGTTAGTGTCAGTGGGTGCCTGAGGATCCCGGGTGTGGATCGGGCAGCCCGTGCCAGAGAGGGCACTGAGGGGGTGAGAGTGCGAGAGGGCCTTCCCCAGTTAGTTAGGTTAGGGTGAGGAGCAGGTGAGCTCGGTAGGCAACAACAGTGGTGGAGGTGTGCAGGTGGGCGGACCAGCTGGGAGCGTCACATGACACAGCCACCGAAATTGTGCGGGGGCACCGAGTGTTGAATCGGGGGAGTGAGACCCCAAATTGAGAAGCACCACAGTTTGGTCAATGGGAATTGGTTTTTAGAACCCATAGTGTAAGTTGGCCAATGGATTGGCAGGGAAAGACCCCGGGTAATGTAAAGTTGTTAAAGTCATTTAGGAAATAGTTAGGATTGATGAACCTGTCGCACCATACGCAGCCACTTACCTGAGGTGATGATGATGACTCCACACCTGTGTTTTCTTTGTTTTGTGTTGCAGGAAAGGAGAATTGCTGTGTGGATTTGTGAGACGCATCACGACGTGGATGAGACATTGGGGTGATTCCATCTCTCCCTCCTTAGGAGGGACTGATGATGAATAGGTGATGGCAAATTTTGATGTTGAGTTGGAGATGGCAAATGTTGATGAGAGTTGGAAATGGCAAATTTGATTGGTTAGGAGGGAGAGAAGACGAATTTGGTTTATGGGAGGAACGGGGAAGACAGTAGGGACGTTTGTTGATGTGTAAAGTAGATGTTTATGGGTAGTGTTGTGTTTTGTGGATACAGTAAGGGGTAAGGGAGGGGCAATGTAGGTTACCTGGGGGGGGGGGGCGTACGGTAGGAACATACCTGTCTCACCTGGTTCCCATGTGCCCCCAGTGTGCATTACCTTGAATTGCGTGCACTTTTGCGCCCTTACCACCTTACTCACTTGTCTTCTTTTGTCTCCCACCTCCGAGGATCTGGCTTTGGGGCAGAGAGAGAGGAGAGAGAGTTGCTGGCTCTGCAGTTGTGGGCCTGTACTTCCACTGCTTGCTGCCTGGATCGATACACCATATGGACCGCAATTTTTGTGGCCGCCCACCATGGACCGCAGTTCTTTTGCGGGCAAGCACCACCCGTGGATGGACCTCTGGGTCAACGTGGCACCTATGCCATACAGGTGAACCACTTTTAGTTGGCCCCCCTGACGGCCACAATTCAGAAATGGACGCGGTTGGCGCCTTTCTTTATTTCTAAAGAAGCCAGAAGGCCAAGTGCACTCCATGACGGCAAGACCAGCGGCAGAACATCGGCCGGCTGCGACACCACCGGTGACTATGAACATTTTATTGGTGCACCGGATGGTGCTGACTGTGCGTAATGGGGTGGTGCTTTTGGTGCTTGGACGGGGTGCTCTGCACATTATTAAAGGCCGTAGGGCCACAGGGCACTCGTGGGTTGGTGTATCGATGCTGGCATGCGTGCTCTCCCTATGCATAACATCTGCATGTGTTCCTCAAAGAACAGGTCCTGGATCGTAGTGTAAATATGAGTGTAGTCTTGTATAAATGATGCTCCCTACCGGCTGTATGTTTAGTTTGAGGATGCTTTCCGCGATTCGGTTATCCTGTGGGTGTGTTTCTGTTAGGAGAAGGGTGCAACGTCGCAGGGGGACATATTTACTCATTTGTGAACATCTGTAAAACTGTCGCACTCAGGGTTGAGTTAATAGTAGATAGATAGATAGTTAATAGTAGTTAATAGAACTACATCTGAGTGCCACACTAAAGTAGGTAAAAATTTATCGGGTCGGGAAGCCCCGAGGTAGAGAAGGGTGCAATGTTGCGGATATGGGATTTGCATCCATCCATATCCGCTTGTAAATATTCCCCTATTTCCTCAATACTTCCCAACTATCCCCAATCCCCCATTCCCTAGTCCCATTTTCTGTAAACAACACTCTGTAGACCCGACCTCCCCCTATTTCCCCCATTAAATGTCGTGCCCAGGTTCACCGCATCTCATGTAAGACAACTATAGGACATCTTGCTAGTTATTCTTAGTCTATGTCAGTTAAGGACTCGTTTCCATTAATTCTGACCCTTCGTTGCACCAGAATGTGATTGTATGGCACCGTTAGGAAGTTTAGGACCTCCCAATACCTCCCCGCAGCTCTTCCTCACGGTTCAGCAACAACAACAACAACAACAACAACAACAACAGCAACGGCGGCGGCGTGCACAGGGAGTGCGCGTCCTCACTCCGGCTTGGTTGGTAGGGGGTGTTGGGAGGGCATGAGGCCTTCCCAACGAGCCGCCATCGAACATGTGCTCGACGGGGTTACCAAATAGGGGCTCCCTGTCAGCTCCTCGTCAAGGGCGGAGCCCGGTAACCCCCGCACCCAATGGAAGCGGCGGACCGGCCCCAGGGGGGCGGAGCCAACCAGCCGAGGGCGTGTCACTCCCCGCTGAGCATGCGCAGGAAGAGGGAGGTGACGTCAGATGCGCGCTGAGCTTGGAGCAAGCAAGACGTACCCTCCGAGCGCTGTGAGGCCTCCCTGCATCTCTTGGACCATGCTTGATCCTGTCCCCGAGCCAAGGTGCACCTTGTGCTATCGAACTACCTGTCCTTCCCTGCCATCCATCCCTGTGTAAGTCAGCCTTGTTCCGTTTGTCTGTGGTCTGTCTGGGATAAGATAAGACTGTAATTAAGTGCCTATCTCTTCTGTGTCTTTACCTCACTACCTTGTAATCTACCCCTTTTCTCCACCACGGTAATTATATCCTCCTCCGGAGGTCTTGAGAACTGTACCCCTTGCGTCGTTTCATCTATCCCAGTCGTTGTGTCCTTTCCATCATTGATTTAGCATAGCGCGATTTGGTCAACGTCTGGGTGGAATCGGGGTCTAGTCGGGGAATAACTGTTAGGTCGCGGTAATACACCCCCGCTCGGTCAAAATAACATCTAAACCGCGTCCGTAACTATATATATATATATATATATATATATATATATATATATATATATATATATATATATATATATATATATATATATATATATATATACATATATACACCATACACCATATATATATATATATATATATATGTGATCAAGGCACCTCCTAGCTTTAATGGTGAGCACCAGCCACAAATTATGTCTCACACGGTAAATACCGCGTAACCCGCAAGGAACCAACAGCCTGTCTGCCACACAGACCATCGTTCCCACCAGTGCAAACCAAAACCAGGGGGTGCGGTGCGATCGGCGGGGATAATAATCAACGAACATAACAGCGTGACGAGCGCTGTCCCGTTCTCCTGTGGACCGAAGTCCGAGACCAAAGCGTCACCTCCGACCCAAAGGGTCTTCTGGAGGCCTCAGCCCGGCCACTCTGTCAACAGACAGAGATTTATTCATTGGTCCCCATTGGCTAAACATCAAGCAGAGCCGCCAATCCAGATTTCAGGCTTATTGACTGTTTTAGGGCCCCAGTCAAGGCCTGCCTTTTTTGCTTGTGAAAAAAGGTAAAAAGTCAAACATTCGAACAGCCTCGGACGTGCACCTTGACCCCATGGCCAAGGCACAACGTCAACAAGGCTGTCCCCATAACAATACACATGCGCCTCAACCCCGAGGGGGAAGCACATGGTCATTCAAACACATGCATCATGCCCCCGAAGGGCCACAATGCATGGTCATACAATTGGGACCACTCCTCTTAATAGGAGTAAGACCCCTTAATCCACCAGCAGGGCATTACTCCTGCCAGGTCCGATTTGCATGCAGGTCTACCGCTGTTTTGGGGCCACAGCTAAGGTCTGCCTTTTTTGCTTGTGAAAAAAGGTAAAAAGTCAAACATTTGAACAGCCTCGGACATGCACCTTGACCCCATGGTCAAGGCACAACGTCAACAAGGCTGTCCCAATAACAATACACATGCACCTCAACCCCAAAGGGGAAGCGCATGGTCATTCAAACACATGCATCATGCCCCCGAGGGGCCACAATGCATGGTCATTCAATTGGGACCACTCCTCTCAATAGGAGTAAGACCCCTTAATCCACTGACAGGGCATTACTCCTGTCAGGTACGATTTGCGCTGTTTGGGGGCCACAGCTAAGGCCTGCCTTTTTTACAGTGAAAAAAGGTAAAAAGTCAAACATTTGAACAGCCTCGGACGTGCACCTTGACCCCATGGTCAAGGCACATCGTCAACAAGGCTGTCCCCATAACAATACACATGCGCCTCAACCCCGAGGGGGAAGCGCATGGTCATTCAAACGCATGCATCATGCCCCCGAAGGGCCACAATGCATGGTCATACAATTGGGACCACTCCTCTTAATAGGAGTAAGACCCCTTAATCCACCAGTAGGGCATTACTCCTGCCAGGTCCGATTTGCATGCAGGTCTTTAAACCGCTGTTTGGGGGCCACAGCTAAGGCCTGCCTTTTTTACAGTGAAAAAAGGTAAAAAGTCAAACATTTGAACAGCCTCGGACGTGCACCTTGACCCCATGGTCAAGGCACATCGTCAACAAGGCTGTCCCCATAACAATACACATGCGCCTCAACCCCGAGGGGGAAGCGCATGGTCATTCAAACGCATGCATCATGCCCCCGAAGGGCCACAATGCATGGTCATACAATTGGGACCACTCCTCTTAATAGGAGTAAGACCCCTTAATCCACCAGCAGGGCATTACTCCTGCCAGGTCCAATTTGCATGCAGGTCTTTACACCCGTTTTAGGGCCCCGGGCAGGGCCTGCCTTTTTTACACGAAAAAAGGTAAAAAGTCAAACATTTGAACAGCCTTGGACGTGCACCTTGACCCCATGGTCAAGGCACATCGTCAACAAGGCTGTCCCCATAACAATACACATGCGCCTCAACCCCGAGGGGGAAGCGCATGGTCATTCAAAAGCATGCATCATGCCCCCCGAAGGGCCACAATGCATGGTCATACAATTGGGACCACTCCTCTTAATAGGAGTGAGACCCCTTAATCCACCGGCAGGGCATTACTCCTGCCAGGTCCGATTTGCATGCAGTTCTTTAAACCCGTTTTAGGGCCCCGGGCAGGGCCTGCCTTTTTTACACGAAAGAAGGTAAAAAGTCAAACATTTGAACAGCCTTGGACGTGCACCTTGACCCCATGGTCAAGGCACATCGTCAACAAGGCTGTCCCCATAACAATACACATGCGCCTCAACCCCGAGGGGGAAGCGCATGGTCATTCAAACGCATGCATCATGCCCCCCGAAGGGCCACAATGCATGGTCATACAGTTGGGACCACTCCTCTTAATAGGAGTGAGACCCCTTAATCCACCGGCAGGGCATTACTCCTGCCAGGTCCGATTTGCATGCAGTTTTTTTCACCTGTATTGGGGGCCACAGGGAAGCCCTGCCTTTTTTACTATGAAAAAAGGTAAAAAGTCAAACATTTGAACAGCCTTGGACGTGCACCTTGACCCCATGGTCAAGGCACAACGTCAACAAGGCTGTCCCCATAACAATACACATGCGCCTCAACCCCGAGGGGGAAGCGCATGGTCATTCAAACGCATGCATCATGCCCCCCGAAGGGCCACAATGCATGGTCATACAGTTGGGACCACTCCTCTTAATAGGAGTGAGACCCCTTAATCCACCGGCAGGGTATTACTCCTGCCAGGTCCGATTTGCATGCAGTGCTTATTTACCTGTATTGGGGGCCACAGGGAAGCCCTGCCTTTTTTACTATGAAAAAAGGTAAAAAGTCAAACATTTGAACAGCCTTGGACGTGCACCTTGACCCCATGGTCAAGGCACAACGTCAACAAGGCTGTCCCCATAACAATACACATGCGCCTCAACCCCGAGGGGGAAGCGCATGGTCATTCAAACGCATGCATCATGCCCCCCGAAGGGCCACAATGCATGGTCATACAGTTGGGACCACTCCTCTTAATAGGAGTGAGACCCCTTAATCCACCGGTAGGGCATTACTCCTGCCAGGTCCCATTTGCATGCAGTTCTACGCGTCCGTTTGTTTTAGGGCCCCGGACAGGGCCTGCCTTTTTTACAAGAAAAAAGGTAAAAAGTCAAACATTTGAACAGCCTTGGACGTACACCTTGACCCCATGGTCAAGGCACATCGTCAACAAGGCTGTCCCCATAACAATACACATGCGCCTCAACCCCGAGGGGGAAACGCATGGTCATTCAAACACATGCATCATGCCCCCCAAAGGGCCACAATGCATGGTCATACAGTTGGGACCACTCCTCTTAATAGGAGTGAGACCCCTTAATCCACCGGCAGGGAATTACTCCTGCCAGGTCCGATTTGCATGCAGGCTTGATCAAGCGTTTAGGGCACGCCCGGAAGGCCTGCCTTTTTTACAAGAAAAAAGGTAAAAATTCAAACATTTGAACAGCCTTGGACGTGCACCTTGACCCCATGGTCAAGGCACATCGTCAACAAGGCTGTCCCCATTACAATACACATGCGCCTCAACCCCGAAGGGGAAACGCATGGTCATTCAAAACGCATGCATCATGCCCCCAGAGGGCCACAATGCATGGTCATACTGGTGGGACCACTCCTCTTAATAGGAGTGAGACCCCTTAATCCACTGGCAGGGAATTACTCCTGCCAGGTCCGATTTCCATGCAGTACTTGTTCAAGCGTTTAGGGCCCGCCCGGAAGGCCTGCCTTTTTTACAAGAAAAAAGGTAAAAATTCAAACATTTGAACAGCCTTGGACGTGCACCTTGACCCCATGGTCAAGGCACATCGTCAACAAGGCTGTCCCCATTACAATACACATGCGCCTCAACCCCGAGGGGGAAACGCATGGTCATTCAAAAACGCATGCATCATGCCCCCAGAGGGCCACAATGCATGGTCATACTGGTGGGACCACTCCTCTTAATAGGAGTGAGACCCTTTAATCCACTGGCAGGGAATTACTCCTGCCAGGTCCGATTTCCATGCAGTACTTGTTCAAGCGTTTAGGGCCCGCCCGGAAGGCCTGCCTTTTTTACAAGAAAAAAGGTAAAAATTCAAACATTTGAACAGCCTTGGACGTGCACCTTGACCCCATGGTCAAGGCACATCGTCAACAAGGCTGTCCCCATAACAATACACATGCGCCTCAACCCCGAGGGGGAAGCGCATGGTCATTCAAACGCATGCATCATGCCCCCCGAAGGGCCACAATGCATGGTCATACAATTGGGACCACTCCTCTTAATAGGAGTGAGACCCCTTAATCCACCAGCAGGGCATTACTCCTGCCAGGTCCGATTTGCATGCAGGTCTTTAAACCCCGTTTTAGGGCCCCGGGCAGGGCCTGCCTTTTTTACATGAAAAAAGGTAAAAAGTCAAACATTTGAACAGCCTTGGACGTGCACCTTGACCCCATGGTCAAGGCACATCGTCAACAAGGCTGTCCCCATAACAATACACATGCGCCTCAACCCCGAGGGGGAAGCGCATGGTCATTCAAACGCATGCATCATGCCCCCCGAAGGGCCACAATGCATGGTCATACAATTGGGACCACTCCTCTTAATAGGAGTGAGACCCCTTAATCCACCGGCAGGGCATTACTCCTGCCAGGTCCGATTTGCATGCAGTTTTTTTCACCTGTATTGGGGGCCACAGGGAAGCCCTGCCTTTTTTACTATGAAAAAAGGTAAAAAGTCAAACATTTGAACAGCCTTGGACGTGCACCTTGACCCCATGGTCAAGGCACAACGTCAACAAGGCTGTCCCAATAACAATACACATGCACCTCAACCCCAAAGGGGAAGCGCATGGTCATTCAAACACATGCATCATGCCCCCGAGGGGCCACAATGCATGGTCATTCAATTGGGACCACTCCTCTCAATAGGAGTGAGACCCCTTAATCCACCGGCAGGGTATTACTCCTGCCAGGTCCGATTTGCATGCAGTGCTTATTTACCTGTATTGGGGGCCACAGGGAAGCCCTGCCTTTTTTACTATGAAAAAAGGTAAAAAGTCAAACATTTGAACAGCCTTGGACGTGCACCTTGACCCCATGGTCAAGGCACAACGTCAACAAGGCTGTCCCCATAACAATACACATGCGCCTCAACCCCGAGGGGGAAGCGCATGGTCATTCAAACGCATGCATCATGCCCCCCGAAGGGCCACAATGCATGGTCATACAGTTGGGACCACTCCTCTTAATAGGAGTGAGACCCCTTAATCCACCGGCAGGGCATTACTCCTGCCAGGTCCCATTTGCATGCAGTTCTACGCGTCCGTTTGTTTTAGGGCCCCGGACAGGGCCTGCCTTTTTTACAAGAAAAAAGGTAAAAAGTCAAACATTTGAACAGCCTTGGACGTGCACCTTGACCCCATGGTCAAGGCACATCGTCAACAAGGCTGTCCCCATAACAATACACATGCGCCTCAACCCCGAGGGGGAAACGCATGGTCATTCAAACACATGCATCATGCCCCCCAAAGGGCCACAATGCATGGTCATACAGTTGGGACCACTCCTCTTAATAGGAGTGAGACCCCTTAATCCACCGGCAGGGAATTACTCCTGCCAGGTCCGATTTGCATGCAGGCTTGATCAAGCGTTTAGGGCCCGCCCGGAAGGCCTGCCTTTTTTACAAGAAAAAAGGTAAAAATTCAAACATTTGAACAGCCTTGGACGTGCACCTTGACCCCATGGTCAAGGCACATCGTCAACAAGGCTGTCCCCATTACAATACACATGCGCCTCAACCCCGAAGGGGAAACGCATGGTCATTCAAAACGCATGCATCATGCCCCCAGAGGGCCACAATGCATGGTCATACTGGTGGGACCACTCCTCTTAATAGGAGTGAGACCCCTTAATCCACTGGCAGGGAATTACTCCTGCCAGGTCCGATTTCCATGCAGTACTTGTTCAAGCGTTTAGGGCCCGCCCGGAAGGCCTGCCTTTTTTACAAGAAAAAAGGTAAAAATTCAAACATTTGAACAGCCTTGGACGTGCACCTTGACCCCATGGTCAAGGCACATCGTCAACAAGGCTGTCCCCATTACAATACACATGCGCCTCAACCCCGAGGGGGAAACGCATGGTCATTCAAAAACGCATGCATCATGCCCCCAGAGGGCCACAATGCATGGTCATACTGGTGGGACCACTCCTCTTAATAGGAGTGAGACCCCTTAATCCACTGGCAGGGAATTACTCCTGCCAGGTCCGATTTGCATGCAGGTCTTTACACCCGTTTTAGGGCCCCGGGCAGGGCCTGCCTTTTTTACACGAAAAAAGGTAAAAAGTCAAACATTTGAACAGCCTTGGACGTGCACCTTGACCCCATGGTCAAGGCACATCGTCAACAAGGCTGTCCCCATAACAATACACATGCGCCTCAACCCCGAGGGGGAAGCGCATGGTCATTCAAAAGCATGCATCATGCCCCCCGAAGGGCCACAATGCATGGTCATACAATTGGGACCACTCCTCTTAATAGGAGTGAGACCCCTTAATCCACCGGCAGGGCATTACTCCTGCCAGGTCCGATTTGCATGCAGTTCTTTAAACCCGTTTTAGGGCCCCGGGCAGGGCCTGCCTTTTTTTACACGAAAGAAGGTAAAAAGTCAAACATTTGAACAGCCTTGGACGTGCACCTTGACCCCATGGTCAAGGCACATCGTCAACAAGGCTGTCCCCATAACAATACACATGCGCCTCAACCCCGAGGGGGAAGCGCATGGTCATTCAAACGCATGCATCATGCCCCCCGAAGGGCCACAATGCATGGTCATACAATTGGGACCACTCCTCTTAATAGGAGTGAGACCCCTTAATCCACCGGCAGGGCATTACTCCTGCCAGGTCCGATTTGCATGCAGTTTTTTTCACCTGTATTGGGGGCCACAGGGAAGCCCTGCCTTTTTTACTATGAAAAAAGGTAAAAAGTCAAACATTTGAACAGCCTTGGACGTGCACCTTGACCCCATGGTCAAGGCACAACATCAACAAGGCTGTCCCCATAACAATACACATGCGCCTCAACCCCGAGGGGGAAGCGCATGGTCATTCAAACGCATGCATCATGCCCCCCGAAGGGCCACAATGCATGGTCATACAGTTGGGACCACTCCTCTTAATAGGAGTGAGACCCCTTAATCCACCAGCAGGGTATTACTCCTGCCAGGTCCGATTTGCATGCAGTGCTTATTTACCTGTATTGGGGGCCACAGGGAAGCCCTGCCTTTTTTACTATGAAAAAAGGTAAAAAGTCAAACATTTGAACAGCCTTGGACGTGCACCTTGACCCCATGGTCAAGGCACAACGTCAACAAGGCTGTCCCCATAACAATACACATGCGCCTCAACCCCGAGGGGGAAGCGCATGGTCATTCAAACGCATGCATCATGCCCCCCGAAGGGCCACAATGCATGGTCATACAGTTGGGACCACTCCTCTTAATAGGAGTGAGACCCCTTAATCCACCGGCAGGGCATTACTCCTGCCAGGTCCCATTTGCATGCAGTTCTACGCGTCCGTTTGTTTTAGGGCCCCGGACAGGGCCTGCCTTTTTTACAAGAAAAAAGGTAAAAAGTCAAACATTTGAACAGCCTTGGACGTGCACCTTGACCCCATGGTCAAGGCACATCGTCAACAAGGCTGTCCCCATTACAATACACATGCGCCTCAACCCCGAAGGGGAAACGCATGGTCATTCAAAACGCATGCATCATGCCCCCAGAGGGCCACAATGCATGGTCATACTGGTGGGACCACTCCTCTTAATAGGAGTGAGACCCCTTAATCCACTGGCAGGGAATTGCTCCTGCCAGGTCCGATTTCCATGCAGTACTTGTTCAAGCGTTTAGGGCCCGCCCGGAAGGCCTGCCTTTTTTACAAGAAAAAAGGTAAAAATTCAAACATTTGAACAGCCTTGGACGTGCACCTTGACCCCATGGTCAAGGCACATCGTCAACAAGGCTGTCCCCATTACAATACACATGCGCCTCAACCCCGAGGGGGAAACGCATGGTCATTCAAAAACGCATGCATCATGCCCCCAGAGGGCCACAATGCATGGTCATACTGGTGGGACCACTCCTCTTAATAGGAGTGAGACCCCTTAATCCACTGGCAGGGAATTACTCCTGCCAGGTCCGATTTCCATGCAGTACTTGTTCAAGCGTTTAGGGCCCGCCCGGAAGGCCTGCCTTTTTTACAAGAAAAAAGGTAAAAATTCAAACATTTGAACAGCCTTGGACGTGCACCTTGACCCCATGGTCAAGGCACATCGTCAACAAGGCTGTCCCCATAACAATACACATGCGCCTCAACCCCGAGGGGGAAGCGCATGGTCATTCAAACGCATGCATCATGCCCCCCGAAGGGCCACAATGCATGGTCATACAATTGGGACCACTCCTCTTAATAGGAGTGAGACCCCTTAATCCACCAGCAGGGCATTACTCCTGCCAGGTCCGATTTGCATGCAGGTCTTTAAACCCCGTTTTAGGGCCCCGGGCAGGGCCTGCCTTTTTTACATGAAAAAAGGTAAAAAGTCAAACATTTGAACAGCCTTGGACGTGCACCTTTGACCCCATGGTCAAGGCACATCGTCAACAAGGCTGTCCCCATAACAATACACATGCGCCTCAACCCCGAGGGGGAAGCGCATGGTCATTCAAACGCATGCATCATGCCCCCCGAAGGGCCACAATGCATGGTCATACAATTGGGACCACTCCTCTTAATAGGAGTGAGACCCCTTAATCCACCGGCAGGGCATTACTCCTGCCAGGTCCGATTTGCATGCAGTTCTTTAAACCCGTTTTAGGGCCCCGGGCAGGGCCTGCCTTTTTTTACACGAAAGAAGGTAAAAAGTCAAACATTTGAACAGCCTTGGACGTGCACCTTGACCCCATGGTCAAGGCACATCGTCAACAAGGCTGTCCCCATAACAATACACATGCGCCTCAACCCCGAGGGGGAAGCGCATGGTCATTCAAACGCATGCATCATGCCCCCCGAAGGGCCACAATGCATGGTCATACAATTGGGACCACTCCTCTTAATAGGAGTGAGACCCCTTAATCCACCGGCAGGGCATTACTCCTGCCAGGTCCGATTTGCATGCAGTTTTTTTCACCTGTATTGGGGGCCACAGGGAAGCCCTGCCTTTTTTACTATGAAAAAAGGTAAAAAGTCAAACATTTGAACAGCCTTGGACGTGCACCTTGACCCCATGGTCAAGGCACAACATCAACAAGGCTGTCCCCATAACAATACACATGCGCCTCAACCCCGAGGGGGAAGCGCATGGTCATTCAAACGCATGCATCATGCCCCCCGAAGGGCCACAATGCATGGTCATACAGTTGGGACCACTCCTCTTAATAGGAGTGAGACCCCTTAATCCACCAGCAGGGTATTACTCCTGCCAGGTCCGATTTGCATGCAGTGCTTATTTACCTGTATTGGGGGCCACAGGGAAGCCCTGCCTTTTTTACTATGAAAAAAGGTAAAAAGTCAAACATTTGAACAGCCTTGGACGTGCACCTTGACCCCATGGTCAAGGCACAACGTCAACAAGGCTGTCCCCATAACAATACACATGCGCCTCAACCCCGAGGGGGAAGCGCATGGTCATTCAAACGCATGCATCATGCCCCCCGAAGGGCCACAATGCATGGTCATACAGTTGGGACCACTCCTCTTAATAGGAGTGAGACCCCTTAATCCACCGGCAGGGCATTACTCCTGCCAGGTCCCATTTGCATGCAGTTCTACGCGTCCGTTTGTTTTAGGGCCCCGGACAGGGCCTGCCTTTTTTACAAGAAAAAAGGTAAAAAGTCAAACATTTGAACAGCCTTGGACGTGCACCTTGACCCCATGGTCAAGGCACATCGTCAACAAGGCTGTCCCCATTACAATACACATGCGCCTCAACCCCGAAGGGGAAACGCATGGTCATTCAAAACGCATGCATCATGCCCCCAGAGGGCCACAATGCATGGTCATACTGGTGGGACCACTCCTCTTAATAGGAGTGAGACCCCTTAATCCACTGGCAGGGAATTGCTCCTGCCAGGTCCGATTTCCATGCAGTACTTGTTCAAGCGTTTAGGGCCCGCCCGGAAGGCCTGCCTTTTTTACAAGAAAAAAGGTAAAAATTCAAACATTTGAACAGCCTTGGACGTGCACCTTGACCCCATGGTCAAGGCACATCGTCAACAAGGCTGTCCCCATTACAATACACATGCGCCTCAACCCCGAGGGGGAAACGCATGGTCATTCAAAAACGCATGCATCATGCCCCCAGAGGGCCACAATGCATGGTCATACTGGTGGGACCACTCCTCTTAATAGGAGTGAGACCCCTTAATCCACTGGCAGGGAATTACTCCTGCCAGGTCCGATTTCCATGCAGTACTTGTTCAAGCGTTTAGGGCCCGCCCGGAAGGCCTGCCTTTTTTACAAGAAAAAAGGTAAAAATTCAAACATTTGAACAGCCTTGGACGTGCACCTTGACCCCATGGTCAAGGCACATCGTCAACAAGGCTGTCCCCATAACAATACACATGCGCCTCAACCCCGAGGGGGAAGCGCATGGTCATTCAAACGCATGCATCATGCCCCCCGAAGGGCCACAATGCATGGTCATACAATTGGGACCACTCCTCTTAATAGGAGTGAGACCCCTTAATCCACCAGCAGGGCATTACTCCTGCCAGGTCCGATTTGCATGCAGGTCTTTAAACCCCGTTTTAGGGCCCCGGGCAGGGCCTGCCTTTTTTACATGAAAAAAGGTAAAAAGTCAAACATTTGAACAGCCTTGGACGTGCACCTTTGACCCCATGGTCAAGGCACATCGTCAACAAGGCTGTCCCCATAACAATACACATGCGCCTCAACCCCGAGGGGGAAGCGCATGGTCATTCAAACGCATGCATCATGCCCCCCGAAGGGCCACAATGCATGGTCATACAATTGGGACCACTCCTCTTAATAGGAGTGAGACCCCTTAATCCACCGGCAGGGCATTACTCCTGCCAGGTCCGATTTGCATGCAGTTTTTTTCACCTGTATTGGGGGCCACAGGGAAGCCCTGCCTTTTTTACTATGAAAAAAGGTAAAAAGTCAAACATTTGAACAGCCTTGGACGTGCACCTTGACCCCATGGTCAAGGCACAACGTCAACAAGGCTGTCCCAATAACAATACACATGCACCTCAACCCCAAAGGGGAAGCGCATGGTCATTCAAACACATGCATCATGCCCCCGAGGGGCCACAATGCATGGTCATTCAATTGGGACCACTCCTCTCAATAGGAGTGAGACCCCTTAATCCACCGGCAGGGTATTACTCCTGCCAGGTCCGATTTGCATGCAGTGCTTATTTACCTGTATTGGGGGCCACAGGGAAGCCCTGCCTTTTTTACTATGAAAAAAGGTAAAAAGTCAAACATTTGAACAGCCTTGGACGTGCACCTTGACCCCATGGTCAAGGCACAACGTCAACAAGGCTGTCCCCATAACAATACACATGCGCCTCAACCCCGAGGGGGAAGCGCATGGTCATTCAAACGCATGCATCATGCCCCCCGAAGGGCCACAATGCATGGTCATACAGTTGGGACCACTCCTCTTAATAGGAGTGAGACCCCTTAATCCACCGGCAGGGCATTACTCCTGTCAGGTCCCATTTGCATGCAGTTCTACGCGTCCGTTTGTTTTAGGGCCCCGGACAGGGCCTGCCTTTTTTACAAGAAAAAAGGTAAAAAGTCAAACATTTGAACAGCCTTGGACGTGCACCTTGACCCCATGGTCAAGGCACATCGTCAACAAGGCTGTCCCCATAACAATACACATGCGCCTCAACCCCGAGGGGGAAACGCATGGTCATTCAAACACATGCATCATGCCCCCCAAAGGGCCACAATGCATGGTCATACAGTTGGGACCACTCCTCTTAATAGGAGTGAGACCCCTTAATCCACCGGCAGGGAATTACTCCTGCCAGGTCCGATTTGCATGCAGGCTTGATCAAGCGTTTAGGGCCCGCCCGGAAGGCCTGCCTTTTTTACAAGAAAAAAGGTAAAAATTCAAACATTTGAACAGCCTTGGACGTGCACCTTGACCCCATGGTCAAGGCACATCGTCAACAAGGCTGTCCCCATTACAATACACATGCGCCTCAACCCCGAAGGGGAAATGCATGGTCATTCAAAACGCATGCATCATGCCCCCAGAGGGCCACAATGCATGGTCATACTGGTGGGACCACTCCTCTTAATAGGAGTGAGACCCCTTAATCCACTGGCAGGGAATTACTCCTGCCAGGGGCCTGCCTTTTTTACAAGAAAAAAGGTAAAAATTCAAACATTTGAACAGCCTTGGACGTGCACCTTGACCCCATGGTCAAGGCACATCGTCAACAAGGCTGTCCCCATTACAATACACATGCGCCTCAACCCCGAGGGGGAAACGCATGGTCATTCAAAAACGCATGCATCATGCCCCCAGAGGGCCACAATGCATGGTCATACTGGTGGGACCACTCCTCTTAATAGGAGTGAGACCCCTTAATCCACTGGCAGGGAATTACTCCTGCCAGGTCCGATTTCCATGCAGTACTTGTTCAAGCGTTTAGGGCCCGCCCGGAAGGCCTGCCTTTTTTATAAGAAAAAAGGTAAAAATTCAAACATTTCAACAGCCTTGGACGTGCACCTTGACCCCATGGTCAAGGCACATCGTCAACAAGGCTGTCCCCATTACAATACACATGCGCCTCAACCCCAAGGGGGAAACGCATGGTCATTCAAAACGCATGCATCATGCCCCCAGAGGGCCACAATGCATGGTCATACTGGTGGGACCACTCCTCTTAATAGGAGTGAGACCCCTTAATCCACTGGCAGGGAATTACTCCTGCCAAGTCCGATTTCCATGCAGTACTTGTTCAAGCGTTTAGGGCCCGCCCGGAAGGCCTGCCTTTTTTACAAGAAAAAAGGTAAAAATTCAAACATTTGAACAGCCTTGGACGTGCACCTTGACCCCATGGTCAAGGCACATCGTCAACAAGGCTGTCCCCATTACAATACACATGCGCCTCAACCCCGAGGGGGAAACGCATGGTCATTCAAAAACGCATGCATCATGCCCCCAGAGGGCCACAATGCATGGTCATACTGGTGGGACCACTCCTCTTAATAGGAGTGAGACCCCTTAATCCACTGGCAGGGAATTACTCCTGCCAGGTCCGATTTCCATGCAGTACTTGTTCAAGCGTTTAGGGCCCGCCCGGAAGGCCTGCCTTTTTTACAAGAAAAAAGGTAAAAATTCAAACATTTGAACAGCCTTGGACGTGCACCTTGACCCCATGGTCAAGGCACATCGTCAACAAGGCTGTCCCCATTACAATACACATGCGCCTCAACCCCGAGGGGGAAACGCATGGTCATTCAAAACGCATGCATCATGCCCCCAGAGGGCCACAATGCATGGTCATACTGGTGGGACCACTCCTCTTAATAGGAGTGAGACCCCTTAATCCACTGGCAGGGAATTACTCCTGCCAGGTCCGATTTCCATGCAGTACTTGCGCATGTTTAGGGCCCACACGGAAGGCCTGCCTTTTTTACAAGAAAAAAGGTAAAAATTGAAACATTTGAACAGCCTTGGACGTGCACCTTGACCCCATGGTCAAGGCACATCGTCAACAAGGCTGTCCCCATTACAATACACATGCGCCTCAACCCCGAAGGGGAAACGCATGGTCATTCAAAACGCATGCATCATGCCCCCAGAGGGCCACAATGCATGGTCATACTGGTGGGACCACTCCTCTTAATAGGAGTGAGACCCCTTAATCCACTGGCAGGGAATTGCTCCTGCCAGGTCCGATTTCCATGCAGTACTTGTTCAAGCGTTTAGGGCCCGCCCGGAAGGCCTGCCTTTTTTACAAGAAAAAAGGTAAAAATTCAAACATTTGAACAGCCTTGGACGTGCACCTTGACCCCATGGTCAAGGCACATCGTCAACAAGGCTGTCCCCATTACAATACACATGCGCCTCAACCCCGAGGGGGAAACGCATGGTCATTCAAAAACGCATGCATCATGCCCCCAGAGGGCCACAATGCATGGTCATACTGGTGGGACCACTCCTCTTAATAGGAGTGAGACCCCTTAATCCACTGGCAGGGAATTACTCCTGCCAGGTCCGATTTCCATGCAGTACTTGTTCAAGCGTTTAGGGCCCGCCCGGAAGGCCTGCCTTTTTTACAAGAAAAAAGGTAAAAATTCAAACATTTGAACAGCCTTGGACGTGCACCTTGACCCCATGGTCAAGGCACATCGTCAACAAGGCTGTCCCCATAACAATACACATGCGCCTCAACCCCGAGGGGGAAGCGCATGGTCATTCAAACGCATGCATCATGCCCCCCGAAGGGCCACAATGCATGGTCATACAATTGGGACCACTCCTCTTAATAGGAGTGAGACCCCTTAATCCACCAGCAGGGCATTACTCCTGCCAGGTCCGATTTGCATGCAGGTCTTTAAACCCCGTTTTAGGGCCCCGGGCAGGGCCTGCCTTTTTTACATGAAAAAAGGTAAAAAGTCAAACATTTGAACAGCCTTGGACGTGCACCTTTGACCCCATGGTCAAGGCACATCGTCAACAAGGCTGTCCCCATAACAATACACATGCGCCTCAACCCCGAGGGGGAAGCGCATGGTCATTCAAACGCATGCATCATGCCCCCCGAAGGGCCACAATGCATGGTCATACAATTGGGACCACTCCTCTTAATAGGAGTGAGACCCCTTAATCCACCGGCAGGGCATTACTCCTGCCAGGTCCGATTTGCATGCAGTTTTTTTCACCTGTATTGGGGGCCACAGGGAAGCCCTGCCTTTTTTACTATGAAAAAAGGTAAAAAGTCAAACATTTGAACAGCCTTGGACGTGCACCTTGACCCCATGGTCAAGGCACAACGTCAACAAGGCTGTCCCAATAACAATACACATGCACCTCAACCCCAAAGGGGAAGCGCATGGTCATTCAAACACATGCATCATGCCCCCGAGGGGCCACAATGCATGGTCATTCAATTGGGACCACTCCTCTCAATAGGAGTGAGACCCCTTAATCCACCGGCAGGGTATTACTCCTGCCAGGTCCGATTTGCATGCAGTGCTTATTTACCTGTATTGGGGGCCACAGGGAAGCCCTGCCTTTTTTACTATGAAAAAAGGTAAAAAGTCAAACATTTGAACAGCCTTGGACGTGCACCTTGACCCCATGGTCAAGGCACAACGTCAACAAGGCTGTCCCCATAACAATACACATGCGCCTCAACCCCGAGGGGGAAGCGCATGGTCATTCAAACGCATGCATCATGCCCCCCGAAGGGCCACAATGCATGGTCATACAGTTGGGACCACTCCTCTTAATAGGAGTGAGACCCCTTAATCCACCGGCAGGGCATTACTCCTGTCAGGTCCCATTTGCATGCAGTTCTACGCGTCCGTTTGTTTTAGGGCCCCGGACAGGGCCTGCCTTTTTTACAAGAAAAAAGGTAAAAAGTCAAACATTTGAACAGCCTTGGACGTGCACCTTGACCCCATGGTCAAGGCACATCGTCAACAAGGCTGTCCCCATAACAATACACATGCGCCTCAACCCCGAGGGGGAAACGCATGGTCATTCAAACACATGCATCATGCCCCCCAAAGGGCCACAATGCATGGTCATACAGTTGGGACCACTCCTCTTAATAGGAGTGAGACCCCTTAATCCACCGGCAGGGAATTACTCCTGCCAGGACCGATTTGCATGCAGGCTTGATCAAGCGTTTAGGGCCCGCCCGGAAGGCCTGCCTTTTTTACAAGAAAAAAGGTAAAAATTGAAACATTTGAACAGCCTTGGACGTGCACCTTGACCCCATGGTCAAGGCACATCGTCAACAAGGCTGTCCCCATTACAATACACATGCTCCTCAACCCCGAAGGGGAAACGCATGGTCATTCAAAACGCATGCATCATGCCCCCAGAGGGCCACAATGCATGGTCATACTGGTGGGACCACTCCTCTTAATAGGAGTGAGACCCCTTAATCCACTGGCAGGGAATTACTCCTGCCAGGTCCGATTTCCATGCAGTACTTGTTCAAGCGTTTAGGGCCCGCCCGGAAGGCCTGCCTTTTTTACAAGAAAAAAGGTAAAAATTCAAACATTTGAACAGCCTTGGACGTGCACCTTGACCCCATGGTCAAGGCACATCGTCAACAAGGCTGTCCCTATTACAATACACATGCGCCTCAACCCCGAGGGGGAAACGCATGGTCATTCAAAAACGCATGCATCATGCCCCCAGAGGGCCACAATGCATGGTCATACTGGTGGGACCACTCCTCTTAATAGGAGTGAGACCCCTTAATCCACTGGCAGGGAATTACTCCTGCCAGGTCCGATTTCCATGCAGTACTTGTTCAAGCGTTTAGGGCCCGCCCGGAAGGCCTGCCTTTTTTATAAGAAAAAAGGTAAAAATTCAAACATTTCAACAGCCTTGGACGTGCACCTTGACCCCATGGTCAAGGCACATCGTCAACAAGGCTGTCCCCATTACAATACACATGCGCCTCAACCCCAAGGGGGAAACGCATGGTCATTCAAAACGCATGCATCATGCCCCCAGAGGGCCACAATGCATGGTCATACTGGTGGGACCACTCCTCTTAATAGGAGTGAGACCCCTTAATCCACTGGCAGGGAATTACTCCTGCCAAGTCCGATTTCCATGCAGTACTTGTTCAAGCGTTTAGGGCCCGCCCGGAAGGCCTGCCTTTTTTACAAGAAAAAAGGTAAAAATTCAAACATTTGAACAGCCTTGGACGTGCACCTTGACCCCATGGTCAAGGCACATCGTCAACAAGGCTGTCCCCATTACAATACACATGCGCCTCAACCCCGAGGGGGAAACGCATGGTCATTCAAAACGCATGCATCATGCCCCCAGAGGGCCACAATGCATGGTCATACTGGTGGGACCACTCCTCTTAATAGGAGTGAGACCCCTTAATCCACTGGCAGGGAATTACTCCTGCCAGGTCCGATTTCCATGCAGTACTTGTTCAAGCGTTTAGGGCCCGCCCGGAAGGCCTGCCTTTTTTACAAGAAAAAAGGTAAAAATTCAAACATTTGAACAGCCTTGGACGTGCACCTTGACCCCATGGTCAAGGCACATCGTCAACAAGGCTGTCCCCATTACAATACACATGCGCCTCAACCCCGAGGGGGAAACGCATGGTCATTCAAAACGCATGCATCATGCCCCCAGAGGGCCACAATGCATGGTCATACTGGTGGGACCACTCCTCTTAATAGGAGTGAGACCCCTTAATCCACTGGCAGGGAATTACTCCTGCCAGGTCCGATTTCCATGCAGTACTTGCGCATGTTTAGGGCCCACACGGAAGGCCTGCCTTTTTTACAAGAAAAAAGGTAAAAATTCAAACATTTGAACAGCCTTGGACGTGCACCTTGACCCCATGGTCAAGGCACATCGTCAACAAGGCTGTCCCCATTACAATACACATGCGCCTCAACCCCGAGGGGGAAACGCATGGTAATTCAAAACGCATGCATCATGCCCCCAGAGGGCCACAATGCATGGTCATACTGGTGGGACCACTCCTCTTAATAGGAGTGAGACCCCTTAATCCAGTGGCAGGGAATTACTCCTGCCAGGTCCGATTTCCATGCAGTACTTGCGCATGTTTAGGGCCCACACGGAAGGCCTGCCTTTTTTACAAGAAAAAAGGTAAAAATTCAAACATTTGAACAGCCTTGGACGTGCACCTTGACCCCATGGTCAAGGCACATCGTCAACAAGGCTGTCCCCATTACAATACACATGCGCCTCAACCCCGAGGGGGAAACGCATGGTCATTCAAAATGCATGCATCATGCCCCCAGAGGGCCACAATGCATGGTCATACTGGTGGGACCACTCCTCTTAATAGGAGTGAGACCCCTTAATCCACTGGCAGGGAATTACTCCTGCCAGGTCCGATTTCCATGCAGTACTTGCGCATGTTTAGGGCCCACACGGAAGGCCTGCCTTTTTTACAAGAAAAAAGGTAAAAATTCAAACATTTGAACAGCCTTGGACGTGCACCTTGACCCCATGGTCAAGGCACATCGTCAACAAGGCTGTCCCCATTACAATACACATGCGCCTCAACCCCGAGGGGGAAACGCATGGTCATTCAAAACGCATGCATCATGCCCCCAGAGGGCCACAATGCATGGTCATACTGGTGGGACCACTCCTCTTAATAGGAGTGAGACCCCTTAATCCACTGGCAGGGAATTACTCCTGCCAGGTCCGATTTCCATGCAGTACTTGCGCATTTAGGGCCCGCGCGAAGGCCTGCCTTTTTTACATCGAAAAAAGGTAAAAAGTCAAACATTTGAACAGCCTTGGACATGCACCTTGACCCCATGGTCAAGGCACATCGTCAACAAGGCTGTCCCCAAAACAATACACATGCGCCTCAACCCCGAGGGGGAAGCGCATGGTCATTCAAAACACATGCATCATGCCCCCGGAGGGCCACAATGCATGGTCATACCGGTGGGACCACTCCTCTTAATAGGAGTGAGACCCCTTAATCCACTGGCAGGGAATTACTCCTGCCAGGTCCGATTTCCATGCAGTACTTGCGCACATGTTTAGGGCCCACACGGAAGGCCTGCCTTTTTTTACAAGAAAAAAGGTAAAAATTCAAACATTTGAACAGCCTTGGACGTGCACCTTGACCCCATGGTCAAGGCACAACGTCAACAAGGCTGTCCCCATAACAATACACATGCGCCTCAACCCCGAGGGGGAAACGCATGGTCATTCAAAACGCATGCATCATGCCCCCAGAGGGCCACAATGCATGGTCATACTGGTGGGACCACTCCTCTTAATAGGAGTGAGACCCCTTAATCCACCGGCAGGGTATTACTCCTGCCAGGTCCGATTTGCATGCAGTACTTGCGCATGTTTAGGGCCCACACGGAAGGCCTGCCTTTTTTACAAGAAAAAAGGTAAAAATTCAAACATTTGAACAGCCTTGGACGTGCACCTTGACCCCATGGTCAAGGCACATCGTCAACAAGGCTGTCCCCATTACAATACACATGCGCCTCAACCCCGAGGGGGAAACGCATGGTCATTCAAAACGCATGCATCATGCCCCCAGAGGGCCACAATGCATGGTCATACTGGTGGGACCACTCCTCTTAATAGGAGTGAGACCCCTTAATCCACTGGCAGGGAATTACTCCTGCCAGGTCCGATTTCCATGCAGTACTT
This sequence comes from Myxine glutinosa, assembly GCF_964187855.1. NCBI lineage: Eukaryota > Metazoa > Chordata > Myxini > Myxiniformes > Myxinidae > Myxine > Myxine glutinosa. The sequence goes on from NW_027616574.1 coordinate 194,138, forward strand.
GCGCATGTTTAGGGCCCACACGGAAGGCCTGCCTTTTTTACAAGAAAAAAGGTAAAAATTCAAACATTTGAACAGCCTTGGACGTGCACCTTGACCCCATGGTCAAGGCACATCGTCAACAAGGCTGTCCCCATTACAATACACATGCGCCTCAACCCCGAGGGGGAAACGCATGGTCATTCAAAACGCATGCATCATGCCCCCAGAGGGCCACAATGCATGGTCATACTGGTGGGACCACTCCTCTTAATAGGAGTGAGACCCCTTAATCCACTGGCAGGGAATTACTCCTGCCAGGTCCGATTTCCATGCAGTACTTGCGCATGTTTAGGGCCCACACGGAAGGCCTGCCTTTTTTACAAGAAAAAAGGTAAAAATTCAAACATTTGAACAGCCTTGGACGTGCACCTTGACCCCATGGTCAAGGCACATCGTCAACAAGGCTGTCCCCATTACAATACACATGCGCCTCAACCCCGAGGGGGAAACGCATGGTCATTCAAAACGCATGCATCATGCCCCCAGAGGGCCACAATGCATGGTCATACTGGTGGGACCACTCCTCTTAATAGGAGTGAGACCCCTTAATCCACTGGCAGGGAATTACTCCTGCCAGGTCCGATTTCCATGCAGTACTTGCGCATGTTTAGGGCCCACACGGAAGGCCTGCCTTTTTTACAAGAAAAAAGGTAAAAATTCAAACATTTGAACAGCCTTGGACGTGCACCTTGACCCCATGGTCAAGGCAAATCGTCAACAAGGCTGTCCCCATTACAATACACATGCGCCTCAACCCCGAGGGGGAAACGCATGGTCATTCAAAACGCATGCATCATGCCCCCAGAGGGCCACAATGCATGGTCATACTGGTGGGACCACTCCTCTTAATAGGAGTGAGACCCCTTAATCCACTGGCAGGGAATTACTCCTGCCAGGTCCGATTTCCATGCAGTACTTGCGCATTTAGGGCCCGCGCGAAGGCCTGCCTTTTTTACATCGAAAAAAGGTAAAAAGTCAAACATTTGAACAGCCTTGGACGTGCACCTTGACCCCATGGTCAAGGCACATCGTCAACAAGGCTGTCCCCATTACAATACACATGCGCCTCAACCCCGAGGGGGAAACGCATGGTCATTCAAAACGCATGCATCATGCCCCCAGAGGGCCACAATGCATGGTCATACTGGTGGGACCACTCCTCTTAATAGGAGTGAGACCCCTTAATCCACTGGCAGGGAATTACTCCTGCCAGGTCCGATTTCCATGCAGTACTTGCGCATGTTTAGGGCCCACACGGAAGGCCTGCCTTTTTTACAAGAAAAAAGGTAAAAATTCAAACATTTGAACAGCCTTGGACGTGCACCTTGACCCCATGGTCAAGGCACATCGTCAACAAGGCTGTCCCCATTACAATACACATGCGCCTCAACCCCGAGGGGGAAACGCATGGTAATTCAAAACGCATGCATCATGCCCCCAGAGGGCCACAATGCATGGTCATACTGGTGGGACCACTCCTCTTAATAGGAGTGAGACCCCTTAATCCACTGGCAGGGAATTACTCCTGCCAGGTCCGATTTCCATGCAGTACTTGCGCATGTTTAGGGCCCACACGGAAGGCCTGCCTTTTTTACAAGAAAAAAGGTAAAAATTCAAACATTTGAACAGCCTTGGACGTGCACCTTGACCCCATGGTCAAGGCACATCGTCAACAAGGCTGTCCCCATTACAATACACATGCGCCTCAACCCCGAGGGGGAAACGCATGGTCATTCAAAACGCATGCATCATGCCCCCAGAGGGCCACAATGCATGGTCATACTGGTGGGACCACTCCTCTTAATAGGAGTGAGACCCCTTAATCCACTGGCAGGGAATTACTCCTGCCAGGTCCGATTTCCATGCAGTACTTGCGCATTTAGGGCCCGCGCGAAGGCCTGCCTTTTTTACATCGAAAAAAGGTAAAAAGTCAAACATTTGAACAGCCTTGGACGTGCACCTTGACCCCATGGTCAAGGCACATCGTCAACAAGGCTGTCCCCAAAACAATACACATGCGCCTCAACCCCGAGGGGGAAGCGCATGGTCATTCAAAACACATGCATCATGCCCCCGGAGGGCCACAATGCATGGTCATACCGGTGGGACCACTCCTCTTAATAGGAGTGAGACCCCTTAATCCACTGGCAGGGAATTACTCCTGCCAGGTCCGATTTCCATGCAGTACTTGCGCACATGTTTAGGGCCCACACGGAAGGCCTGCCTTTTTTTACAAGAAAAAAGGTAAAAATTCAAACATTTGAACAGCCTTGGACGTGCACCTTGACCCCATGGTCAAGGCACAACGTCAACAAGGCTGTCCCCATAACAATACACATGCGCCTCAACCCCGAGGGGGAAACGCATGGTCATTCAAAACGCATGCATCATGCCCCCAGAGGGCCACAATGCATGGTCATACTGGTGGGACCACTCCTCTTAATAGGAGTGAGACCCCTTAATCCACCGGCAGGGTATTACTCCTGCCAGGTCCGATTTGCATGCAGTACTTGCGCATGTTTAGGGCCCACACGGAAGGCCTGCCTTTTTTACAAGAAAAAAGGAAAAAATTCAAACATTTGAACAGCCTTGGACGTGCACCTTGACCCCATGGTCAAGGCACATCGTCAACAAGGCTGTCCCCATTACAATACACATGCGCCTCAACCCCGAGGGGGAAACGCATGGTCATTCAAAACGCATGCATCATGCCCCCAGAGGGCCACAATGCATGGTCATACTGGTGGGACCACTCCTCTTAATAGGAGTGAGACCCCTTAATCCACTGGCAGGGAATTACTCCTGCCAGGTCCGATTTCCATGCAGTACTTGCGCATGTTTAGGGCCCACACGGAAGGCCTGCCTTTTTTACAAGAAAAAAGGTAAAAATTCAAACATTTGAACAGCCTTGGACGTGCACCTTGACCCCATGGTCAAGGCACATCGTCAACAAGGCTGTCCCCATTACAATACACATGCGCCTCAACCCCGAGGGGGAAACGCATGGTCATTCAAAACGCATGCATCATGCCCCCAGAGGGCCACAATGCATGGTCATACTGGTGGGACCACTCCTCTTAATAGGAGTGAGACCCCTTAATCCACTGGCAGGGAATTACTCCTGCCAGGTCCGATTTCCATGCAGTACTTGCGCATGTTTAGGGCCCACACGGAAGGCCTGCCTTTTTTACAAGAAAAAAGGTAAAAATTCAAACATTTGAACAGCCTTGGACGTGCACCTTGACCCCATGGTCAAGGCACATCGTCAACAAGGCTGTCCCCATTACAATACACATGCGCCTCAACCCCGAGGGGGAAACGCATGGTCATTCAAAACGCATGCATCATGCCCCCAGAGGGCCACAATGCATGGTCATACTGGTGGGACCACTCCTCTTAATAGGAGTGAGACCCATTAATCCACTGGCAGGGAATTACTCCTGCCAGGTCCGATTTCCATGCAGTACTTGCGCATGTTTATGGCCCACACGGAAGGCCTGCCTTTTTTACAAGAAAAAAGGTAAAAATTCAAACATTTGAACAGCCTTGGACGTGCACCTTGACCCCATGGTCAAGGCACATCGTCAACAAGGCTGTCCCCATTACAATACACATGCGCCTCAACCCCGAGGGGGAAACGCATGGTCATTCAAAACGCATGTATCATGCCCCCAGAGGGCCACAATGCATGGTCATACTGGTGGGACCACTCCTCTTAATAGGAGTGAGACCCCTTAATCCACTGGCAGGGAATTACTCCTGCCAGGTCCGATTTCCATGCAGTACTTGCGCATGTTTAGGGCCCACACGGAAGGCCTGCCTTTTTTACAAGAAAAAAGGTAAAAATTCAAACATTTGAACAGCCTTGGACGTGCACCTTGACCCCATGGTCAAGGCACATCGTCAACAAGGCTGTCCCTATTACAATACACATGCGCCTCAACCCCGAGGGGGAAACGCATGGTCATTCAAAACGCATGCATCATGCCCCCAGAGGGCCACAATGCATGGTCATACTGGTGGGACCACTCCTCTTAATAGGAGTGAGACCCCTTAATCCACTGGCAGGGAATTACTCCTGCCAGGTCCGATTTCCATGCAGTACTTGCGCATGTTTAGGGCCCACACGGAAGGCCTGCCTTTTTTACAAGAAAAAAGGTAAAAATTCAAACATTTGAACAGCCTTGGACGTGCACCTTGACCCCATGGTCAAGGCACATCGTCAACAAGGCTGTCCCCATTACAATACACATGCGCCTCAACCCCGAGGGGGAAACGCATGGTCATTCAAAACGCATGCATCATGCCCCCAGAGGGCCACAATGCATGGTCATACTGGTGGGACCACTCCTCTTAATAGGAGTGAGACCCCTTAATCCACTGGCAGGGAATTACTCCTGCCAGGTCCGATTTCCATGCAGTACTTGCGCATTTAGGGCCCGCGCGAAGGCCTGCCTTTTTTACATCGAAAAAAGGTAAAAAGTCAAACATTTGAACAGCCTTGGACGTGCACCTTGACCCCATGGTCAAGGCACATCGTCAACAAGGCTGTCCCCATTACAATACACATGCGCCTCAACCCCGAGGGGGAAACGCATGGTCATTCAAAACGCATGCATCATGCCCCCAGAGGGCCACAATGCATGGTCATACTGGTGGGACCACTCCTCTTAATAGGAGTGAGACCCCTTAATCCACTGGCAGGGAATTACTCCTGCCAGGTCCGATTTCCATGCAGTACTTGCGCATGTTTAGGGCCCACACGGAAGGCCTGCCTTTTTTACAAGAAAAAAGGTAAAAATTCAAACATTTGAACAGCCTTGGACGTGCACCTTGACCCCATGGTCAAGGCACATCGTCAACAAGGCTGTCCCCATTACAATACACATGCGCCTCAACCCCGAGGGGGAAACGCATGGTCATTCAAAACGCATGCATCATGCCCCCAGAGGGCCACAATGCATGGTCATACTGGTGGGACCACTCCTCTTAATAGGAGTGAGACCCCTTAATCCACTGGCAGGGAATTACTCCTGCCAGGTCCGATTTCCATGCAGTACTTGCGCATTTAGGGCCCGCGCGAAGGCCTGCCTTTTTTACATCGAAAAAAGGTAAAAAGTCAAACATTTGAACAGCCTTGGACGTGCACCTTGACCCCATGGTCAAGGCACATCGTCAACAAGGCTGTCCCCAAAACAATACACATGCGCCTCAACCCCGAGGGGGAAGCGCATGGTCATTCAAAACACATGCATCATGCCCCCGGAGGGCCACAATGCATGGTCATACCGGTGGGACCACTCCTCTTAATAGGAGTGAGACCCCTTAATCCACTGGCAGGGAATTACTCCTGCCAGGTCCGATTTCCATGCAGTACTTGCGCACATGTTTAGGGCCCACACGGAAGGCCTGCCTTTTTTTACAAGAAAAAAGGTAAAAATTCAAACATTTGAACAGCCTTGGACGTGCACCTTGACCCCATGGTCAAGGCACAACGTCAACAAGGCTGTCCCCATAACAATACACATGCGCCTCAACCCCGAGGGGGAAACGCATGGTCATTCAAAACGCATGCATCATGCCCCCAGAGGGCCACAATGCATGGTCATACTGGTGGGACCACTCCTCTTAATAGGAGTGAGACCCCTTAATCCACCGGCAGGGTATTACTCCTGCCAGGTCCGATTTGCATGCAGTACTTGCGCATGTTTAGGGCCCACACGGAAGGCCTGCCTTTTTTACAAGAAAAAAGGTAAAAATTCAAACATTTGAACAGCCTTGGACGTGCACCTTGACCCCATGGTCAAGGCACATCGTCAACAAGGCTGTCCCCATTACAATACACATGCGCCTCAACCCCGAGGGGGAAACGCATGGTCATTCAAAACGCATGCATCATGCCCCCAGAGGGCCACAATGCATGGTCATACTGGTGGGACCACTCCTCTTAATAGGAGTGAGACCCCTTAATCCACTGGCAGGGAATTACTCCTGCCAGGTCCGATTTCCATGCAGTACTTGCGCATGTTTAGGGCCCACACGGAAGGCCTGCCTTTTTTACAAGAAAAAAGGTAAAAATTCAAACATTTGAACAGCCTTGGACGTGCACCTTGACCCCATGGTCAAGGCACATCGTCAACAAGGCTGTCCCCATTACAATACACATGCGCCTCAACCCCGAGGGGGAAACGCATGGTCATTCAAAACGCATGCATCATGCCCCCAGAGGGCCACAATGCATGGTCATACTGGTGGGACCACTCCTCTTAATAGGAGTGAGACCCCTTAATCCACTGGCAGGGAATTACTCCTGCCAGGTCCGATTTCCATGCAGTACTTGCGCATGTTTAGGGCCCACACGGAAGGCCTGCCTTTTTTACAAGAAAAAAGGTAAAAATTCAAACATTTGAACAGCCTTGGACGTGCACCTTGACCCCATGGTCAAGGCACATCGTCAACAAGGCTGTCCCCATTACAATACACATGCGCCTCAACCCCGAGGGGGAAACGCATGGTCATTCAAAACGCATGCATCATGCCCCCAGAGGGCCACAATGCATGGTCATACTGGTGGGACCACTCCTCTTAATAGGAGTGAGACCCATTAATCCACTGGCAGGGAATTACTCCTGCCAGGTCCGATTTCCATGCAGTACTTGCGCATGTTTATGGCCCACACGGAAGGCCTGCCTTTTTTACAAGAAAAAAGGTAAAAATTCAAACATTTGAACAGCCTTGGACGTGCACCTTGACCCCATGGTCAAGGCACATCGTCAACAAGGCTGTCCCCATTACAATACACATGCGCCTCAACCCCGAGGGGGAAACGCATGGTCATTCAAAACGCATGTATCATGCCCCCAGAGGGCCACAATGCATGGTCATACTGGTGGGACCACTCCTCTTAATAGGAGTGAGACCCCTTAATCCACTGGCAGGGAATTACTCCTGCCAGGTCCGATTTCCATGCAGTACTTGCGCATTTAGGGCCCGCGCGAAGGCCTGCCTTTTTTACATCGAAAAAAGGTAAAAAGTCAAACATTTGAACAGCCTTGGACGTGCACCTTGACCCCATGGTCAAGGCACATCGTCAACAAGGCTGTCCCCAAAACAATACACATGCGCCTCAACCCCGAGGGGGAAGCGCATGGTCATTCAAAACACATGCATCATGCCCCCGGAGGGCCACAATGCATGGTCATACCGGTGGGACCACTCCTCTTAATAGGAGTGAGACCCCTTAATCCACTGGCAGGGAATTACTCCTGCCAGGTCCGATTTCCATGCAGTACTTGCGCACATGTTTAGGGCCCACACGGAAGGCCTGCCTTTTTTTACAAGAAAAAAGGTAAAAATTCAAACATTTGAACAGCCTTGGACGTGCACCTTGACCCCATGGTCAAGGCACAACGTCAACAAGGCTGTCCCCATAACAATACACATGCGCCTCAACCCCGAGGGGGAACGCATGGTCATTCAAAACGCATGCATCATGCCCCCAGAGGGCCACAATGCATGGTCATACTGGTGGGACCACTCCTCTTAATAGGAGTGAGACCCCTTAATCCACCGGCAGGGTATTACTCCTGCCAGGTCCGATTTGCATGCAGTACTTGCGCATGTTTAGGGCCCACACGGAAGGCCTGCCTTTTTTACAAGAAAAAAGGTAAAAATTCAAACATTTGAACAGCCTTGGACGTGCACCTTGACCCCATGGTCAAGGCTCATCGTCAACAAGGCTGTCCCCAAAACAATACACATGCGCCTCAACCCCGAGGGGGAAGCACATGGTCATTCAAACGCATGCATCATGCCCCCGAAGGGCCACAATGCATGGTCATACAGGTGGGACCACTCCTCTTAATAGGAGTGAGACCCCTTAATCCACTGGCAGGGAATTACTCCTGCCAGGTCCGATTTCCATGCAGTACTTGCGCACATGTTTAGGGCCCACACGGAAGGCCTGCCTTTTTTTACAAGAAAAAAGGTAAAAATTCAAACATTTGAACAGCCTTGGACGTGCACCTTGACCCCATGGTCAAGGCACAACGTCAACAAGGCTGTCCCCATAACAATACACATGCGCCTCAACCCCGAGGGGGAAACGCATGGTCATTCAAAACGCATGCATCATGCCCCCAGAGGGCCACAATGCATGGTCATACTGGTGGGACCACTCCTCTTAATAGGAGTGAGACCCCTTAATCCACCGGCAGGGTATTACTCCTGCCAGGTCCGATTTGCATGCAGTACTTGCGCATGTTTAGGGCCCACACGGAAGGCCTGCCTTTTTTACAAGAAAAAAGGTAAAAATTCAAACATTTGAACAGCCTTGGACGTGCACCTTGACCCCATGGTCAAGGCACATCGTCAACAAGGCTGTCCCCAAAACAATACACATGCGCCTCAACCCCGAGGGGGAAGCACATGGTCATTCAAACGCATGCATCATGCCCCCGAAGGGCCACAATGCATGGTCATACAGGTGGGACCACTCCTCTTAATAGGAGTGAGACCCCTTAATCCACTGGCAGGGAATTACTCCTGCCAGGTCCGATTTCCATGCAGTACTTGCGCACATGTTTAGGGCCCACACGGAAGGCCTGCCTTTTTTTACAAGAAAAAAGGTAAAAATTCAAACATTTGAACAGCCTTGGACGTGCACCTTGACCCCATGGTCAAGGCACAACGTCAACAAGGCTGTCCCCATAACAATACACATGCGCCTCAACCCCGAGGGGGAAACGCATGGTCATTCAAAACGCATGCATCATGCCCCCAGAGGGCCACAATGCATGGTCATACTGGTGGGACCACTCCTCTTAATAGGAGTGAGACCCCTTAATCCACCGGCAGGGTATTACTCCTGCCAGGTCCGATTTGCATGCAGTACTTGCGCATGTTTAGGGCCCACACGGAAGGCCTGCCTTTTTTACAAGAAAAAAGGTAAAAATTCAAACATTTGAACAGCCTTGGACGTGCACCTTGACCCCATGGTCAAGGCACATCGTCAACAAGGCTGTCCCCATTACAATACACATGCGCCTCAACCCCGAGGGGGAAACGCATGGTCATTCAAAAACGCATGCATCATGCCCCCAGAGGGCCACAATGCATGGTCATACTGGTGGGACCACTCCTCTTAATAGGAGTGAGACCCTTTAATCCACTGGCAGGGAATTACTCCTGCCAGGTCCGATTTCCATGCAGTACTTGTTCAAGCGTTTAGGGCCCGCCCGGAAGGCCTGCCTTTTTTACAAGAAAAAAGGTAAAAATTCAAACATTTGAACAGCCTTGGACGTGCACCTTGACCCCATGGTCAAGGCACATCGTCAACAAGGCTGTCCCCATAACAATACACATGCGCCTCAACCCCGAGGGGGAAGCGCATGGTCATTCAAACGCATGCATCATGCCCCCCGAAGGGCCACAATGCATGGTCATACAATTGGGACCACTCCTCTTAATAGGAGTGAGACCCCTTAATCCACCAGCAGGGCATTACTCCTGCCAGGTCCGATTTGCATGCAGGTCTTTAAACCCCGTTTTAGGGCCCCGGGCAGGGCCTGCCTTTTTTACATGAAAAAAGGTAAAAAGTCAAACATTTGAACAGCCTTGGACGTGCACCTTGACCCCATGGTCAAGGCACATCGTCAACAAGGCTGTCCCCATAACAATACACATGCGCCTCAACCCCGAGGGGGAAGCGCATGGTCATTCAAACGCATGCATCATGCCCCCCGAAGGGCCACAATGCATGGTCATACAATTGGGACCACTCCTCTTAATAGGAGTGAGACCCCTTAATCCACCGGCAGGGCATTACTCCTGCCAGGTCCGATTTGCATGCAGTTTTTTTCACCTGTATTGGGGGCCACAGGGAAGCCCTGCCTTTTTTACTATGAAAAAAGGTAAAAAGTCAAACATTTGAACAGCCTTGGACGTGCACCTTGACCCCATGGTCAAGGCACAACGTCAACAAGGCTGTCCCAATAACAATACACATGCACCTCAACCCCAAAGGGGAAGCGCATGGTCATTCAAACACATGCATCATGCCCCCGAGGGGCCACAATGCATGGTCATTCAATTGGGACCACTCCTCTCAATAGGAGTGAGACCCCTTAATCCACCGGCAGGGTATTACTCCTGCCAGGTCCGATTTGCATGCAGTGCTTATTTACCTGTATTGGGGGCCACAGGGAAGCCCTGCCTTTTTTACTATGAAAAAAGGTAAAAAGTCAAACATTTGAACAGCCTTGGACGTGCACCTTGACCCCATGGTCAAGGCACAACGTCAACAAGGCTGTCCCCATAACAATACACATGCGCCTCAACCCCGAGGGGGAAGCGCATGGTCATTCAAACGCATGCATCATGCCCCCCGAAGGGCCACAATGCATGGTCATACAGTTGGGACCACTCCTCTTAATAGGAGTGAGACCCCTTAATCCACCGGCAGGGCATTACTCCTGCCAGGTCCCATTTGCATGCAGTTCTACGCGTCCGTTTGTTTTAGGGCCCCGGACAGGGCCTGCCTTTTTTACAAGAAAAAAGGTAAAAAGTCAAACATTTGAACAGCCTTGGACGTGCACCTTGACCCCATGGTCAAGGCACATCGTCAACAAGGCTGTCCCCATAACAATACACATGCGCCTCAACCCCGAGGGGGAAACGCATGGTCATTCAAACACATGCATCATGCCCCCCAAAGGGCCACAATGCATGGTCATACAGTTGGGACCACTCCTCTTAATAGGAGTGAGACCCCTTAATCCACCGGCAGGGAATTACTCCTGCCAGGTCCGATTTGCATGCAGGCTTGATCAAGCGTTTAGGGCCCGCCCGGAAGGCCTGCCTTTTTTACAAGAAAAAAGGTAAAAATTCAAACATTTGAACAGCCTTGGACGTGCACCTTGACCCCATGGTCAAGGCACATCGTCAACAAGGCTGTCCCCATTACAATACACATGCGCCTCAACCCCGAAGGGGAAACGCATGGTCATTCAAAACGCATGCATCATGCCCCCAGAGGGCCACAATGCATGGTCATACTGGTGGGACCACTCCTCTTAATAGGAGTGAGACCCCTTAATCCACTGGCAGGGAATTACTCCTGCCAGGTCCGATTTCCATGCAGTACTTGTTCAAGCGTTTAGGGCCCGCCCGGAAGGCCTGCCTTTTTTACAAGAAAAAAGGTAAAAATTCAAACATTTGAACAGCCTTGGACGTGCACCTTGACCCCATGGTCAAGGCACATCGTCAACAAGGCTGTCCCCATTACAATACACATGCGCCTCAACCCCGAGGGGGAAACGCATGGTCATTCAAAAACGCATGCATCATGCCCCCAGAGGGCCACAATGCATGGTCATACTGGTGGGACCACTCCTCTTAATAGGAGTGAGACCCCTTAATCCACTGGCAGGGAATTACTCCTGCCAGGTCCGATTTGCATGCAGGTCTTTACACCCGTTTTAGGGCCCCGGGCAGGGCCTGCCTTTTTTACACGAAAAAAGGTAAAAAGTCAAACATTTGAACAGCCTTGGACGTGCACCTTGACCCCATGGTCAAGGCACATCGTCAACAAGGCTGTCCCCATAACAATACACATGCGCCTCAACCCCGAGGGGGAAGCGCATGGTCATTCAAAAGCATGCATCATGCCCCCCGAAGGGCCACAATGCATGGTCATACAATTGGGACCACTCCTCTTAATAGGAGTGAGACCCCTTAATCCACCGGCAGGGCATTACTCCTGCCAGGTCCGATTTGCATGCAGTTCTTTAAACCCGTTTTAGGGCCCCGGGCAGGGCCTGCCTTTTTTTACACGAAAGAAGGTAAAAAGTCAAACATTTGAACAGCCTTGGACGTGCACCTTGACCCCATGGTCAAGGCACATCGTCAACAAGGCTGTCCCCATAACAATACACATGCGCCTCAACCCCGAGGGGGAAGCGCATGGTCATTCAAACGCATGCATCATGCCCCCCGAAGGGCCACAATGCATGGTCATACAATTGGGACCACTCCTCTTAATAGGAGTGAGACCCCTTAATCCACCGGCAGGGCATTACTCCTGCCAGGTCCGATTTGCATGCAGTTTTTTTCACCTGTATTGGGGGCCACAGGGAAGCCCTGCCTTTTTTACTATGAAAAAAGGTAAAAAGTCAAACATTTGAACAGCCTTGGACGTGCACCTTGACCCCATGGTCAAGGCACAACATCAACAAGGCTGTCCCCATAACAATACACATGCGCCTCAACCCCGAGGGGGAAGCGCATGGTCATTCAAACGCATGCATCATGCCCCCCGAAGGGCCACAATGCATGGTCATACAGTTGGGACCACTCCTCTTAATAGGAGTGAGACCCCTTAATCCACCGGCAGGGCATTACTCCTGCCAGGTCCCATTTGCATGCAGTTCTACGCGTCCGTTTGTTTTAGGGCCCCGGACAGGGCCTGCCTTTTTTACAAGAAAAAAGGTAAAAAGTCAAACATTTGAACAGCCTTGGACGTGCACCTTGACCCCATGGTCAAGGCACATCGTCAACAAGGCTGTCCCCATTACAATACACATGCGCCTCAACCCCGAAGGGGAAACGCATGGTCATTCAAAACGCATGCATCATGCCCCCAGAGGGCCACAATGCATGGTCATACTGGTGGGACCACTCCTCTTAATAGGAGTGAGACCCCTTAATCCACTGGCAGGGAATTGCTCCTGCCAGGTCCGATTTCCATGCAGTACTTGTTCAAGCGTTTAGGGCCCGCCCGGAAGGCCTGCCTTTTTTACAAGAAAAAAGGTAAAAATTCAAACATTTGAACAGCCTTGGACGTGCACCTTGACCCCATGGTCAAGGCACATCGTCAACAAGGCTGTCCCCATTACAATACACATGCGCCTCAACCCCGAGGGGGAAACGCATGGTCATTCAAAAACGCATGCATCATGCCCCCAGAGGGCCACAATGCATGGTCATACTGGTGGGACCACTCCTCTTAATAGGAGTGAGACCCCTTAATCCACTGGCAGGGAATTACTCCTGCCAGGTCCGATTTCCATGCAGTACTTGTTCAAGCGTTTAGGGCCCGCCCGGAAGGCCTGCCTTTTTTACAAGAAAAAAGGTAAAAATTCAAACATTTGAACAGCCTTGGACGTGCACCTTGACCCCATGGTCAAGGCACATCGTCAACAAGGCTGTCCCCATAACAATACACATGCGCCTCAACCCCGAGGGGGAAGCGCATGGTCATTCAAACGCATGCATCATGCCCCCCGAAGGGCCACAATGCATGGTCATACAATTGGGACCACTCCTCTTAATAGGAGTGAGACCCCTTAATCCACCAGCAGGGCATTACTCCTGCCAGGTCCGATTTGCATGCAGGTCTTTAAACCCCGTTTTAGGGCCCCGGGCAGGGCCTGCCTTTTTTACATGAAAAAAGGTAAAAAGTCAAACATTTGAACAGCCTTGGACGTGCACCTTTGACCCCATGGTCAAGGCACATCGTCAACAAGGCTGTCCCCATAACAATACACATGCGCCTCAACCCCGAGGGGGAAGCGCATGGTCATTCAAACGCATGCATCATGCCCCCCGAAGGGCCACAATGCATGGTCATACAATTGGGACCACTCCTCTTAATAGGAGTGAGACCCCTTAATCCACCGGCAGGGCATTACTCCTGCCAGGTCCGATTTGCATGCAGTTTTTTTCACCTGTATTGGGGGCCACAGGGAAGCCCTGCCTTTTTTACTATGAAAAAAGGTAAAAAGTCAAACATTTGAACAGCCTTGGACGTGCACCTTGACCCCATGGTCAAGGCACAACGTCAACAAGGCTGTCCCAATAACAATACACATGCACCTCAACCCCAAAGGGGAAGCGCATGGTCATTCAAACACATGCATCATGCCCCCGAGGGGCCACAATGCATGGTCATTCAATTGGGACCACTCCTCTCAATAGGAGTGAGACCCCTTAATCCACCGGCAGGGTATTACTCCTGCCAGGTCCGATTTGCATGCAGTGCTTATTTACCTGTATTGGGGGCCACAGGGAAGCCCTGCCTTTTTTACTATGAAAAAAGGTAAAAAGTCAAACATTTGAACAGCCTTGGACGTGCACCTTGACCCCATGGTCAAGGCACAACGTCAACAAGGCTGTCCCCATACCAATACACATGCGCCTCAACCCCGAGGGGGAAGCGCATGGTCATTCAAACGCATGCATCATGCCCCCCGAAGGGCCACAATGCATGGTCATACAGTTGGGACCACTCCTCTTAATAGGAGTGAGACCCCTTAATCCACCGGCAGGGCATTACTCCTGTCAGGTCCCATTTGCATGCAGTTCTACGCGTCCGTTTGTTTTAGGGCCCCGGACAGGGCCTGCCTTTTTTACAAGAAAAAAGGTAAAAAGTCAAACATTTGAACAGCCTTGGACGTGCACCTTGACCCCATGGTCAAGGCACATCGTCAACAAGGCTGTCCCCATAACAATACACATGCGCCTCAACCCCGAGGGGGAAACGCATGGTCATTCAAACACATGCATCATGCCCCCCAAAGGGCCACAATGCATGGTCATACAGTTGGGACCACTCCTCTTAATAGGAGTGAGACCCCTTAATCCACCGGCAGGGAATTACTCCTGCCAGGTCCGATTTGCATGCAGGCTTGATCAAGCGTTTAGGGCCCGCCCGGAAGGCCTGCCTTTTTTACAAGAAAAAAGGTAAAAATTGAAACATTTGAACAGCCTTGGACGTGCACCTTGACCCCATGGTCAAGGCACATCGTCAACAAGGCTGTCCCCATTACAATACACATGCGCCTCAACCCCGAAGGGGAAATGCATGGTCATTCAAAACGCATGCATCATGCCCCCAGAGGGCCACAATGCATGGTCATACTGGTGGGACCACTCCTCTTAATAGGAGTGAGACCCCTTAATCCACTGGCAGGGAATTACTCCTGCCAGGGGCCTGCCTTTTTTACAAGAAAAAAGGTAAAAATTCAAACATTTGAACAGCCTTGGACGTGCACCTTGACCCCATGGTCAAGGCACATCGTCAACAAGGCTGTCCCCATTACAATACACATGCGCCTCAACCCCGAGGGGGAAACGCATGGTCATTCAAAAACGCATGCATCATGCCCCCAGAGGGCCACAATGCATGGTCATACTGGTGGGACCACTCCTCTTAATAGGAGTGAGACCCCTTAATCCACTGGCAGGGAATTACTCCTGCCAGGTCCGATTTCCATGCAGTACTTGTTCAAGCGTTTAGGGCCCGCCCGGAAGGCCTGCCTTTTTTATAAGAAAAAAGGTAAAAATTCAAACATTTCAACAGCCTTGGACGTGCACCTTGACCCCATGGTCAAGGCACATCGTCAACAAGGCTGTCCCCATTACAATACACATGCGCCTCAACCCCAAGGGGGAAACGCATGGTCATTCAAAACGCATGCATCATGCCCCCAGAGGGCCACAATGCATGGTCATACTGGTGGGACCACTCCTCTTAATAGGAGTGAGACCCCTTAATCCACTGGCAGGGAATTACTCCTGCCAAGTCCGATTTCCATGCAGTACTTGTTCAAGCGTTTAGGGCCCGCCCGGAAGGCCTGCCTTTTTTACAAGAAAAAAGGTAAAAATTCAAACATTTGAACAGCCTTGGACGTGCACCTTGACCCCATGGTCAAGGCACATCGTCAACAAGGCTGTCCCCATTACAATACACATGCGCCTCAACCCCGAGGGGGAAACGCATGGTCATTCAAAACGCATGCATCATGCCCCCAGAGGGCCACAATGCATGGTCATACTGGTGGGACCACTCCTCTTAATAGGAGTGAGACCCCTTAATCCACTGGCAGGGAATTACTCCTGCCAGGTCCGATTTCCATGCAGTACTTGTTCAAGCGTTTAGGGCCCGCCCGGAAGGCCTGCCTTTTTTACAAGAAAAAAGGTAAAAATTCAAACATTTGAACAGCCTTGGACGTGCACCTTGACCCCATGGTCAAGGCACATCGTCAACAAGGCTGTCCCCATAACAATACACATGCGCCTCAACCCCGAGGGGGAAGCGCATGGTCATTCAAACGCATGCATCATGCCCCCCGAAGGGCCACAATGCATGGTCATACAATTGGGACCACTCCTCTTAATAGGAGTGAGACCCCTTAATCCACCAGCAGGGCATTACTCCTGCCAGGTCCGATTTGCATGCAGGTCTTTAAACCCCGTTTTAGGGCCCCGGGCAGGGCCTGCCTTTTTTACATGAAAAAGGTAAAAAGTCAAACATTTGAACAGCCTTGGACGTGCACCTTTGACCCCATGGTCAAGGCACAACGTCAACAAGGCTGTCCCCATAACAATACACATGCGCCTCAACCCCGAGGGGGAAGCGCATGGTCATTCAAACGCATGCATCATGCCCCCCGAAGGGCCACAATGCATGGTCATACAGTTGGGACCACTCCTCTTAATAGGAGTGAGACCCCTTAATCCACCGGCAGGGCATTACTCCTGCCAGGTCCCATTTGCATGCAGTTCTACGCGTCCGTTTGTTTTAGGGCCCCGGACAGGGCCTGCCTTTTTTACAAGAAAAAAGGTAAAAAGTCAAACATTTGAACAGCCTTGGACGTGCACCTTGACCCCATGGTCAAGGCACATCGTCAACAAGGCTGTCCCCATAACAATACACATGCGCCTCAACCCCGAGGGGGAAACGCATGGTCATTCAAACACATGCATCATGCCCCCCAAAGGGCCACAATGCATGGTCATACAGTTGGGACCACTCCTCTTAATAGGAGTGAGACCCCTTAATCCACCGGCAGGGAATTACTCCTGCCAGGTCCGATTTGCATGCAGGCTTGATCAAGCGTTTAGGGCCCGCCCGGAAGGCCTGCCTTTTTTACAAGAAAAAAGGTAAAAATTCAAACATTTGAACAGCCTTGGACGTGCACCTTGACCCCATGGTCAAGGCACATCGTCAACAAGGCTGTCCCCATTACAATACACATGCGCCTCAACCCCGAAGGGGAAACGCATGGTCATTCAAAACGCATGCATCATGCCCCCAGAGGGCCACAATGCATGGTCATACTGGTGGGACCACTCCTCTTAATAGGAGTGAGACCCCTTAATCCACTGGCAGGGAATTACTCCTGCCAGGTCCGATTTCCATGCAGTACTTGTTCAAGCGTTTAGGGCCCGCCCGGAAGGCCTGCCTTTTTTACAAGAAAAAAGGTAAAAATTCAAACATTTGAACAGCCTTGGACGTGCACCTTGACCCCATGGTCAAGGCACATCGTCAACAAGGCTGTCCCCATTACAATACACATGCGCCTCAACCCCGAGGGGGAAACGCATGGTCATTCAAAAACGCATGCATCATGCCCCCAGAGGGCCACAATGCATGGTCATACTGGTGGGACCACTCCTCTTAATAGGAGTGAGACCCCTTAATCCACTGGCAGGGAATTACTCCTGCCAGGTCCGATTTGCATGCAGGTCTTTACACCCGTTTTAGGGCCCCGGGCAGGGCCTGCCTTTTTTACACGAAAAAAGGTAAAAAGTCAAACATTTGAACAGCCTTGGACGTGCACCTTGACCCCATGGTCAAGGCACATCGTCAACAAGGCTGTCCCCATAACAATACACATGCGCCTCAACCCCGAGGGGGAAGCGCATGGTCATTCAAAAGCATGCATCATGCCCCCCGAAGGGCCACAATGCATGGTCATACAATTGGGACCACTCCTCTTAATAGGAGTGAGACCCCTTAATCCACCGGCAGGGCATTACTCCTGCCAGGTCCGATTTGCATGCAGTTCTTTAATAATAATAATAATAATGCATTTATTTTATATAGCGCTTTTCAGGAAGCCCAAAGACGCTTTGACAGAGTGCAAAACATAACGCATAGCAAAACATAAAGACAATTGCAAAAAAAGAAGAATCAATAGGGAAATATTCAAAGCACAAAGGAGGGAGAAGGAGAGGAGATAGTCAGGGGTTAGATGCTGTGGGTTAAATGTTGAATGCAGTGTTGAACAGGTGGGTCTTGAGTGATGTTTTGAATGTGGTGAGTGAGGAGGAGTCTCTGATGGTGTGAGGTAGCGAGTTCCAGAGGGTGGGAGCAGCGATGGAGAAGGCCCTGTCCCCCCAGGATCTAAATTTGGTCCGGATGGGGGGGGTCAGGAGGTTGGTACCAGCAGAGCGGAGGTTGCGGGTGGGAGTGTGTCTGGAGAGGAGGTCAGCCAGGTAGGATGGGGCCAGGTTATGGAGGGCTTTGTAGGTCAAGAGGAGGATTTTGTACTGGATTCTCTGGGAGATGGGGAGCCAGTGAAGCTTGTAAAGGACGGGGGTGATGTGGTCACGGGTCCGGGAATGGGTGAGTAGACGGGCAGCGGAGTTCTGAATGTATTGGAGTTTATTGGTGATTGTTGAGGGTGAACCATAAAGGAGGCTATTGCAGTAGTCCAGACGAGAAGTGATGAAGGCGTGGATGAGGGTTTCTGCAGCCACAGAGGAGAGGGATGGACGGAGACGGGCGATGTTTTTCAGGTGGAAGAAGGCTGTCTTTGTGATCTGTTTAGTGTATTTGTCGAAGGAGAGGGTTTGGTCAAAGATGATGCCAAGATTCCGGATGTGAGGGGAGGTGGACACTGGGAAACCGTCGATGTTGAGGGCAAAGTTATGGGTGGACTTGGTGAGCGTTTTTGGGCCAATGATGATTATTTCAGATTTATCACAGTTAAGTTTGAGGAAGTTGATTTGAAGCCAGGATTTTATTTCAGTGATGCAGTTTGTCAGGATAGAGTGGGTGGCGGTGGAGATGGACTTGGTGGAGATGAAAAGCTGGATGTCATCGGCGAAGCAGTGGAATTGGAGACCATGACGGCGGATTAAGTGACCGAGGGGGGACAGGTAAAGGATAAAGAGGAGGGGGCCAAGAACTGAACCTTGGGGGACACCTTGGGGGAGGGGAGCAGTGGGGGATTTGCAGTTATTGATGGAGATGAACTGACGTCTGTCAGAGAGGTATGATTTAATCCAAGAGAGGGCAGTGCCGGTAATGTTAAAGGTGGTTTCAAGTCGGGTGAGGAGGATGGTGTGATCGATGGTGTCAAAGGCAGCGCTGAGGTCGAGGAGGATGAGAATGTTGAGGTTGCCAGCATCAGAGGAGAGGAGAAGGTCGTTGGTGATTTTGAGGAGAGCAGTTTCAGTACTGTGGTTGGACCGGAATCCGGATTGGAATGTTTCATACAGGTTATTGGCAGAGAGGTGATGCTTGAGTTGAGTGGCTACAGCGCGTTCCAAAACCTTTGACAGAAAGGGTAGGTTGGAGATGGGTCTGAAGTTATTTAGGGTGTCAGGGTTTAGTCCAGGTTTTTTCAGAATGGGGGTAACAGCAGCAATTTTGAGGGATGGTGGGACGATGCCTGTAGACAGGGAGGAGTTTATTGTTGCAATGATAAGTGGAGAAAGAGCAGGAAGGGAGGCCTTGACAAAGCTGGAGGGGATGGGGTCAAGAGTGCAGGTGGCAGTTTTCATTCCGATGAGGAGTTCAGAGAGGTCAGTAGGGGAGACTGGGGAGAATTGAGACAGGGGATGGCAGGATAAGGGGGGGCAGGTGGTTTGAGGGGGAGCGGGTGCGGCGGTGGTCAAGCTGTTGTAGATGTTTTCAATTTTGCGTTGGAAGAATGAAAGGAAGGAGATGCAGTTGTCTATTGTGAATGACTGGGTGGTGGTGTTCAGGGGGCTGAGGAGTTTGTTTATTGTAGAGAAGAGTGCTTTTGGGTTTCCGGAGCCAGAGTGGATAATTTGAGAGTAGTAGGCGGAGCGGGCGCGGGAGAGGGCATCTTTATAGTGTTGTATGTGGTCCTTGTAGGCCTGGGAGTGAACTGTGAGACCTGTTTTATTGCGGAGTCTTTCAAGTTGGCGAGCACGAGTTTTCATTAGGCGGAGCTCAGGGGTAAACCAGGGAGCAGAATGGGTGAAAGAAACTGTTTTGGTTTTTATAGGCGCAATTTGGTCAAGGCAGGAAGAGAGAGTGTGGTTGTAGTAGTCAGTGAGGTCAGAAGGGGTGTGGAGGTCAACGAAGGGAGAAGTGGACATTTTTTCAGAGAGGGTCGATGAGAATGAGGCAGGTGAAAAAGCGTTTAGCTTACGGAAGTTGATAGTGCGATAATGCCTTGGTGCTGGGGTGGGGATGTTGATGGTCAGAGTGATGGCTAGGTGGTCAGAGAGAGTGAGGTCGGAGCCAGAGAGATGGTGCAAAATTAGTCCAGTAGAGCAGACAAGGTCCAAAATGTGACCACGGTTATGGGTAGGAAAGTTGACATGTTGAGTGAGGTTAAAGCAGGTGAGTAAATCAGTGAAGTCAGTGGTTAGCGTGGAGTCAGTGGAGTCCATGTGGATATTGAAATCACCAAGGAGGAGGATTGAGGGGGAGAGGGAACATAGCTGGGTCAGAAAGTAGGAGAAGTCAGACAGGAATGATGGGTGTGGTTTGGGAGGGCGGTAGACAACAGCCATGACTGACTGTGTGTGACCAGAGAGTTTAAAAGCCAGGTGTTCAAATGATGGAGCAGATGAGATGGAGATGAGGTTGGTCTTGATGTCTTGTCGGTGAATAACGGCAATTCCACCACCTCGGCCCTCCGAGCGTGGTTTATTGATGTAAGAATATCCATTGGGTGTGGTGAGGTTGAGCGTGTAGTAGTCCAGTGGTTGTTGCCAGGTCTCAGTGAGACAGAGAAAGTCCAGTTTATTTTCCAGGATGTAGTCGTTCAGGATGAGGCATTTGTTGTTGAGGGACCGGGTATTGAACAGGGTGAGCTTGATGTTGTTTTGTACGGCGGGTATGAATCCAGGTGATTTGGCCAGGGTTCGCAGACAGGAGGTGCGATTTTGTGCGTTGTTGTGACCAGGTGTGTTGGGACGATGAGTGGGAGTGCGCTGAGCCGACCAGAGGATGGGGATGGAGTGACCTGATTGTAAATAAACAAACTTACGACCGGAGCCACGGTGAATGTACCTGGGTCGACGCAGGAGTCCATTCGATCTGATTGCAGAGATGCATGATGGGGTGGAGCGGGTTTTAAGCAGGAGAAGCCTTGCGGCAGAGTACCGCAGAGCCATGCCAGCAGGAGCGAAGGCAAAGCGAGCACGCGGCCAAGGGTGAGGAGGCGAAACAATCGACACAACCAACGGGAGTGGGCCCGAGGAAACAGCGATGGAGCCGAGCAGGTGAAGCCCGGAGCAGCAGAGCAGAGCCGGGACCGCGCAGAGGAAGACTCAATGGCCATAAATCCGCCACGACCACCAGGAAAGCAAGACACGGACAATGGTCCAGTCAGAGAAGCGGCGAGCAAACGACGCCAGCGTCCTCTCACGACCGGACCGGAAAACGGAAGTGTTTTAGGGCCCCGGGCAGGGCCTGCCTTTTTTTACACGAAAGAAGGTAAAAAGTCAAACATTTGAACAGCCTTGGACGTGCACCTTGACCCCATGGTCAAGGCACATCGTCAACAAGGCTGTCCCCATAACAATACACATGCGCCTCAACCCCGAGGGGGAAGCGCATGGTCATTCAAACGCATGCATCATGCCCCCCGAAGGGCCACAATGCATGGTCATACAATTGGGACCACTCCTCTTAATAGGAGTGAGACCCCTTAATCCACCGGCAGGGCATTACTCCTGCCAGGTCCGATTTGCATGCAGTTTTTTTCACCTGTATTGGGGGCCACAGGGAAGCCCTGCCTTTTTTACTATGAAAAAAGGTAAAAAGTCAAACATTTGAACAGCCTTGGACGTGCACCTTGACCCCATGGTCAAGGCACAACATCAACAAGGCTGTCCCCATAACAATACACATGCGCCTCAACCCCGAGGGGGAAGCGCATGGTCATTCAAACGCATGCATCATGCCCCCCGAAGGGCCACAATGCATGGTCATACAGTTGGGACCACTCCTCTTAATAGGAGTGAGACCCCTTAATCCACCAGCAGGGTATTACTCCTGCCAGGTCCGATTTGCATGCAGTGCTTATTTACCTGTATTGGGGGCCACAGGGAAGCCCTGCCTTTTTTACTATGAAAAAAGGTAAAAAGTCAAACATTTGAACAGCCTTGGACGTGCACCTTGACCCCATGGTCAAGGCACAACGTCAACAAGGCTGTCCCCATAACAATACACATGCGCCTCAACCCCGAGGGGGAAGCGCATGGTCATTCAAACGCATGCATCATGCCCCCCGAAGGGCCACAATGCATGGTCATACAGTTGGGACCACTCCTCTTAATAGGAGTGAGACCCCTTAATCCACCGGCAGGGCATTACTCCTGCCAGGTCCCATTTGCATGCAGTTCTACGCGTCCGTTTGTTTTAGGGCCCCGGACAGGGCCTGCCTTTTTTACAAGAAAAAAGGTAAAAAGTCAAACATTTGAACAGCCTTGGACGTGCACCTTGACCCCATGGTCAAGGCACATCGTCAACAAGGCTGTCCCCATTACAATACACATGCGCCTCAACCCCGAAGGGGAAACGCATGGTCATTCAAAACGCATGCATCATGCCCCCAGAGTGCCACAATGCATGGTCATACTGGTGGGACCACTCCTCTTAATAGGAGTGAGACCCCTTAATCCACTGGCAGGGAATTGCTCCTGCCAGGTCCGATTTCCATGCAGTACTTGTTCAAGCGTTTAGGGCCCGCCCGGAAGGCCTGCCTTTTTTACAAGAAAAAAGGTAAAAATTCAAACATTTGAACAGCCTTGGACGTGCACCTTGACCCCATGGTCAAGGCACATCGTCAACAAGGCTGTCCCCATTACAATACACATGCGCCTCAACCCCGAGGGGGAAACGCATGGTCATTCAAAAACGCATGCATCATGCCCCCAGAGGGCCACAATGCATGGTCATACTGGTGGGACCACTCCTCTTAATAGGAGTGAGACCCCTTAATCCACTGGCAGGGAATTACTCCTGCCAGGTCCGATTTCCATGCAGTACTTGTTCAAGCGTTTAGGGCCCGCCCGGAAGGCCTGCCTTTTTTACAAGAAAAAAGGTAAAAATTCAAACATTTGAACAGCCTTGGACGTGCACCTTGACCCCATGGTCAAGGCACATCGTCAACAAGGCTGTCCCCATAACAATACACATGCGCCTCAACCCCGAGGGGGAAGCGCATGGTCATTCAAACGCATGCATCATGCCCCCCGAAGGGCCACAATGCATGGTCATACAATTGGGACCACTCCTCTTAATAGGAGTGAGACCCCTTAATCCACCAGCAGGGCATTACTCCTGCCAGGTCCGATTTGCATGCAGGTCTTTAAACCCCGTTTTAGGGCCCCGGGCAGGGCCTGCCTTTTTTACATGAAAAAAGGTAAAAAGTCAAACATTTGAACAGCCTTGGACGTGCACCTTTGACCCCATGGTCAAGGCACATCGTCAACAAGGCTGTCCCCATAACAATACACATGCGCCTCAACCCCGAGGGGGAAGCGCATGGTCATTCAAACGCATGCATCATGCCCCCCGAAGGGCCACAATGCATGGTCATACAATTGGGACCACTCCTCTTAATAGGAGTGAGACCCCTTAATCCACCGGCAGGGCATTACTCCTGCCAGGTCCGATTTGCATGCAGTTTTTTTCACCTGTATTGGGGGCCACAGGGAAGCCCTGCCTTTTTTACTATGAAAAAAGGTAAAAAGTCAAACATTTGAACAGCCTTGGACGTGCACCTTGACCCCATGGTCAAGGCACAACGTCAACAAGGCTGTCCCAATAACAATACACATGCACCTCAACCCCAAAGGGGAAGCGCATGGTCATTCAAACACATGCATCATGCCCCCGAGGGGCCACAATGCATGGTCATTCAATTGGGACCACTCCTCTCAATAGGAGTGAGACCCCTTAATCCACCGGCAGGGTATTACTCCTGCCAGGTCCGATTTGCATGCAGTGCTTATTTACCTGTATTGGGGGCCACAGGGAAGCCCTGCCTTTTTTACTATGAAAAAAGGTAAAAAGTCAAACATTTGAACAGCCTTGGACGTGCACCTTGACCCCATGGTCAAGGCACAACGTCAACAAGGCTGTCCCCATACCAATACACATGCGCCTCAACCCCGAGGGGGAAGCGCATGGTCATTCAAACGCATGCATCATGCCCCCCGAAGGGCCACAATGCATGGTCATACAGTTGGGACCACTCCTCTTAATAGGAGTGAGACCCCTTAATCCACCGGCAGGGCATTACTCCTGTCAGGTCCCATTTGCATGCAGTTCTACGCGTCCGTTTGTTTTAGGGCCCCGGACAGGGCCTGCCTTTTTTACAAGAAAAAAGGTAAAAAGTCAAACATTTGAACAGCCTTGGACGTGCACCTTGACCCCATGGTCAAGGCACATCGTCAACAAGGCTGTCCCCATAACAATACACATGCGCCTCAACCCCGAGGGGGAAACGCATGGTCATTCAAACACATGCATCATGCCCCCCAAAGGGCCACAATGCATGGTCATACAGTTGGGACCACTCCTCTTAATAGGAGTGAGACCCCTTAATCCACCGGCAGGGAATTACTCCTGCCAGGTCCGATTTGCATGCAGGCTTGATCAAGCGTTTAGGGCCCGCCCGGAAGGCCTGCCTTTTTTACAAGAAAAAAGGTAAAAATTGAAACATTTGAACAGCCTTGGACGTGCACCTTGACCCCATGGTCAAGGCACATCGTCAACAAGGCTGTCCCCATTACAATACACATGCGCCTCAACCCCGAAGGGGAAATGCATGGTCATTCAAAACGCATGCATCATGCCCCCAGAGGGCCACAATGCATGGTCATACTGGTGGGACCACTCCTCTTAATAGGAGTGAGACCCCTTAATCCACTGGCAGGGAATTACTCCTGCCAGGGGCCTGCCTTTTTTACAAGAAAAAAGGTAAAAATTCAAACATTTGAACAGCCTTGGACGTGCACCTTGACCCCATGGTCAAGGCACATCGTCAACAAGGCTGTCCCCATTACAATACACATGCGCCTCAACCCCGAGGGGGAAACGCATGGTCATTCAAAAACGCATGCATCATGCCCCCAGAGGGCCACAATGCATGGTCATACTGGTGGGACCACTCCTCTTAATAGGAGTGAGACCCCTTAATCCACTGGCAGGGAATTACTCCTGCCAGGTCCGATTTCCATGCAGTACTTGTTCAAGCGTTTAGGGCCCGCCCGGAAGGCCTGCCTTTTTTATAAGAAAAAAGGTAAAAATTCAAACATTTCAACAGCCTTGGACGTGCACCTTGACCCCATGGTCAAGGCACATCGTCAACAAGGCTGTCCCCATTACAATACACATGCGCCTCAACCCCAAGGGGGAAACGCATGGTCATTCAAAACGCATGCATCATGCCCCCAGAGGGCCACAATGCATGGTCATACTGGTGGGACCACTCCTCTTAATAGGAGTGAGACCCCTTAATCCACTGGCAGGGAATTACTCCTGCCAAGTCCGATTTCCATGCAGTACTTGTTCAAGCGTTTAGGGCCCGCCCGGAAGGCCTGCCTTTTTTACAAGAAAAAAGGTAAAAATTCAAACATTTGAACAGCCTTGGACGTGCACCTTGACCCCATGGTCAAGGCACATCGTCAACAAGGCTGTCCCCATTACAATACACATGCGCCTCAACCCCGAGGGGGAAACGCATGGTCATTCAAAACGCATGCATCATGCCCCCAGAGGGCCACAATGCATGGTCATACTGGTGGGACCACTCCTCTTAATAGGAGTGAGACCCCTTAATCCACTGGCAGGGAATTACTCCTGCCAGGTCCGATTTCCATGCAGTACTTGTTCAAGCGTTTAGGGCCCGCCCGGAAGGCCTGCCTTTTTTACAAGAAAAAAGGTAAAAATTCAAACATTTGAACAGCCTTGGACGTGCACCTTGACCCCATGGTCAAGGCACATCGTCAACAAGGCTGTCCCCATTACAATACACATGCGCCTCAACCCCGAGGGGGAAACGCATGGTCATTCAAAACGCATGCATCATGCCCCCAGAGGGCCACAATGCATGGTCATACTGGTGGGACCACTCCTCTTAATAGGAGTGAGACCCCTTAATCCACTGGCAGGGAATTACTCCTGCCAGGTCCGATTTCCATGCAGTACTTGCGCATGTTTAGGGCCCACACGGAAGGCCTGCCTTTTTTACAAGAAAAAAGGTAAAAATTGAAACATTTGAACAGCCTTGGACGTGCACCTTGACCCCATGGTCAAGGCACATCGTCAACAAGGCTGTCCCCATTACAATACACATGCGCCTCAACCCCGAGGGGGAAACGCATGGTCATTCAAAAACGCATGCATCATGCCCCCAGAGGGCCACAATGCATGGTCATACTGGTGGGACCACTCCTCTTAATAGGAGTGAGACCCCTTAATCCACTGGCAGGGAATTACTCCTGCCAGGTCCGATTTCCATGCAGTACTTGTTCAAGCGTTTAGGGCCCGCCCGGAAGGCCTGCCTTTTTTACAAGAAAAAAGGTAAAAATTCAAACATTTGAACAGCCTTGGACGTGCACCTTGACCCCATGGTCAAGGCACATCGTCAACAAGGCTGTCCCCATAACAATACACATGCGCCTCAACCCCGAGGGGGAAGCGCATGGTCATTCAAACGCATGCATCATGCCCCCCGAAGGGCCACAATGCATGGTCATACAATTGGGACCACTCCTCTTAATAGGAGTGAGACCCCTTAATCCACCAGCAGGGCATTACTCCTGCCAGGTCCGATTTGCATGCAGGTCTTTAAACCCCGTTTTAGGGCCCCGGGCAGGGCCTGCCTTTTTTACATGAAAAAAGGTAAAAAGTCAAACATTTGAACAGCCTTGGACGTGCACCTTTGACCCCATGGTCAAGGCACATCGTCAACAAGGCTGTCCCCATAACAATACACATGCGCCTCAACCCCGAGGGGGAAGCGCATGGTCATTCAAACGCATGCATCATGCCCCCCGAAGGGCCACAATGCATGGTCATACAATTGGGACCACTCCTCTTAATAGGAGTGAGACCCCTTAATCCACCGGCAGGGCATTACTCCTGCCAGGTCCGATTTGCATGCAGTTTTTTTCACCTGTATTGGGGGCCACAGGGAAGCCCTGCCTTTTTTACTATGAAAAAAGGTAAAAAGTCAAACATTTGAACAGCCTTGGACGTGCACCTTGACCCCATGGTCAAGGCACAACGTCAACAAGGCTGTCCCAATAACAATACACATGCACCTCAACCCCAAAGGGGAAGCGCATGGTCATTCAAACACATGCATCATGCCCCCGAGGGGCCACAATGCATGGTCATTCAATTGGGACCACTCCTCTCAATAGGAGTGAGACCCCTTAATCCACCGGCAGGGTATTACTCCTGCCAGGTCCGATTTGCATGCAGTGCTTATTTACCTGTATTGGGGGCCACAGGGAAGCCCTGCCTTTTTTACTATGAAAAAAGGTAAAAAGTCAAACATTTGAACAGCCTTGGACGTGCACCTTGACCCCATGGTCAAGGCACAACGTCAACAAGGCTGTCCCCATAACAATACACATGCGCCTCAACCCCGAGGGGGAAGCGCATGGTCATTCAAACGCATGCATCATGCCCCCCGAAGGGCCACAATGCATGGTCATACAGTTGGGACCACTCCTCTTAATAGGAGTGAGACCCCTTAATCCACCGGCAGGGCATTACTCCTGTCAGGTCCCATTTGCATGCAGTTCTACGCGTCCGTTTGTTTTAGGGCCCCGGACAGGGCCTGCCTTTTTTACAAGAAAAAAGGTAAAAAGTCAAACATTTGAACAGCCTTGGACGTGCACCTTGACCCCATGGTCAAGGCACATCGTCAACAAGGCTGTCCCCATAACAATACACATGCGCCTCAACCCCGAGGGGGAAACGCATGGTCATTCAAACACATGCATCATGCCCCCCAAAGGGCCACAATGCATGGTCATACAGTTGGGACCACTCCTCTTAATAGGAGTGAGACCCCTTAATCCACCGGCAGGGAATTACTCCTGCCAGGACCGATTTGCATGCAGGCTTGATCAAGCGTTTAGGGCCCGCCCGGAAGGCCTGCCTTTTTTACAAGAAAAAAGGTAAAAATTGAAACATTTGAACAGCCTTGGACGTGCACCTTGACCCCATGGTCAAGGCACATCGTCAACAAGGCTGTCCCCATTACAATACACATGCGCCTCAACCCCGAAGGGGAAACGCATGGTCATTCAAAACGCATGCATCATGCCCCCAGAGGGCCACAATGCATGGTCATACTGGTGGGACCACTCCTCTTAATAGGAGTGAGACCCCTTAATCCACTGGCAGGGAATTACTCCTGCCAGGTCCGATTTCCATGCAGTACTTGTTCAAGCGTTTAGGGCCCGCCCGGAAGGCCTGCCTTTTTTACAAGAAAAAAGGTAAAAATTCAAACATTTGAACAGCCTTGGACGTGCACCTTGACCCCATGGTCAAGGCACATCGTCAACAAGGCTGTCCCTATTACAATACACATGCGCCTCAACCCCGAGGGGGAAACGCATGGTCATTCAAAAACGCATGCATCATGCCCCCAGAGGGCCACAATGCATGGTCATACTGGTGGGACCACTCCTCTTAATAGGAGTGAGACCCCTTAATCCACTGGCAGGGAATTACTCCTGCCAGGTCCGATTTCCATGCAGTACTTGTTCAAGCGTTTAGGGCCCGCCCGGAAGGCCTGCCTTTTTTATAAGAAAAAAGGTAAAAATTCAAACATTTCAACAGCCTTGGACGTGCACCTTGACCCCATGGTCAAGGCACATCGTCAACAAGGCTGTCCCCATTACAATACACATGCGCCTCAACCCCAAGGGGGAAACGCATGGTCATTCAAAACGCATGCATCATGCCCCCAGAGGGCCACAATGCATGGTCATACTGGTGGGACCACTCCTCTTAATAGGAGTGAGACCCCTTAATCCACTGGCAGGGAATTACTCCTGCCAAGTCCGATTTCCATGCAGTACTTGTTCAAGCGTTTAGGGCCCGCCCGGAAGGCCTGCCTTTTTTACAAGAAAAAAGGTAAAAATTCAAACATTTGAACAGCCTTGGACGTGCACCTTGACCCCATGGTCAAGGCACATCGTCAACAAGGCTGTCCCCATTACAATACACATGCGCCTCAACCCCGAGGGGGAAACGCATGGTCATTCAAAACGCATGCATCATGCCCCCAGAGGGCCACAATGCATGGTCATACTGGTGGGACCACTCCTCTTAATAGGAGTGAGACCCCTTAATCCACTGGCAGGGAATTACTCCTGCCAGGTCCGATTTCCATGCAGTACTTGTTCAAGCGTTTAGGGCCCGCCCGGAAGGCCTGCCTTTCTTACAAGAAAAAAGGTAAAAATTCAAACATTTGAACAGCCTTGGACGTGCACCTTGACCCCATGGTCAAGGCACATCGTCAACAAGGCTGTCCCCATTACAATACACATGCGCCTCAACCCCGAGGGGGAAACGCATGGTCATTCAAAACGCATGCATCATGCCCCCAGAGGGCCACAATGCATGGTCATACTGGTGGGACCACTCCTCTTAATAGGAGTGAGACCCCTTAATCCACTGGCAGGGAATTACTCCTGCCAGGTCCGATTTCCATGCAGTACTTGCGCATGTTTAGGGCCCACACGGAAGGCCTGCCTTTTTTACAAGAAAAAAGGTAAAAATTCAAACATTTGAACAGCCTTGGACGTGCACCTTGACCCCATGGTCAAGGCACATCGTCAACAAGGCTGTCCCCATTACAATACACATGCGCCTCAACCCCGAGGGGGAAACGCATGGTAATTCAAAACGCATGCATCATGCCCCCAGAGGGCCACAATGCATGGTCATACTGGTGGGACCACTCCTCTTAATAGGAGTGAGACCCCTTAATCCACTGGCAGGGAATTACTCCTGCCAGGTCCGATTTCCATGCAGTACTTGCGCATGTTTAGGGCCCACACGGAAGGCCTGCCTTTTTTACAAGAAAAAAGGTAAAAATTCAAACATTTGAACAGCCTTGGACGTGCACCTTGACCCCATGGTCAAGGCACATCGTCAACAAGGCTGTCCCCATTACAATACACATGCGCCTCAACCCCGAGGGGGAAACGCATGGTCATTCAAAATGCATGCATCATGCCCCCAGAGGGCCACAATGCATGGTCATACTGGTGGGACCACTCCTCTTAATAGGAGTGAGACCCCTTAATCCACTGGCAGGGAATTACTCCTGCCAGGTCCGATTTCCATGCAGTACTTGCGCATGTTTAGGGCCCACACGGAAGGCCTGCCTTTTTTACAAGAAAAAAGGTAAAAATTCAAACATTTGAACAGCCTTGGACGTGCACCTTGACCCCATGGTCAAGGCACATCGTCAACAAGGCTGTCCCCATTACAATACACATGCGCCTCAACCCCGAGGGGGAAACGCATGGTCATTCAAAACGCATGCATCATGCCCCCAGAGGGCCACAATGCATGGTCATACTGGTGGGACCACTCCTCTTAATAGGAGTGAGACCCCTTAATCCACTGGCAGGGAATTACTCCTGCCAGGTCCGATTTCCATGCAGTACTTGCGCATTTAGGGCCCGCGCGAAGGCCTGCCTTTTTTACATCGAAAAAAGGTAAAAAGTCAAACATTTGAACAGCCTTGGACATGCACCTTGACCCCATGGTCAAGGCACATCGTCAACAAGGCTGTCCCCAAAACAATACACATGCGCCTCAACCCCGAGGGGGAAGCGCATGGTCATTCAAAACACATGCATCATGCCCCCGGAGGGCCACAATGCATGGTCATACCGGTGGGACCACTCCTCTTAATAGGAGTGAGACCCCTTAATCCACTGGCAGGGAATTACTCCTGCCAGGTCCGATTTCCATGCAGTACTTGCGCACATGTTTAGGGCCCACACGGAAGGCCTGCCTTTTTTTACAAGAAAAAAGGTAAAAATTCAAACATTTGAACAGCCTTGGACGTGCACCTTGACCCCATGGTCAAGGCACAACGTCAACAAGGCTGTCCCCATAACAATACACATGCGCCTCAACCCCGAGGGGGAAACGCATGGTCATTCAAAACGCATGCATCATGCCCCCAGAGGGCCACAATGCATGGTCATACTGGTGGGACCACTCCTCTTAATAGGAGTGAGACCCCTTAATCCACCGGCAGGGTATTACTCCTGCCAGGTCCGATTTGCATGCAGTACTTGCGCATGTTTAGGGCCCACACGGAAGGCCTGCCTTTTTTACAAGAAAAAAGGTAAAAATTCAAACATTTGAACAGCCTTGGACGTGCACCTTGACCCCATGGTCAAGGCACATCGTCAACAAGGCTGTCCCCATTACAATACACATGCGCCTCAACCCCGAGGGGGAAACGCATGGTCATTCAAAACGCATGCATCATGCCCCCAGAGGGCCACAATGCATGGTCATACTGGTGGGACCACTCCTCTTAATAGGAGTGAGACCCCTTAATCCACTGGCAGGGAATTACTCCTGCCAGGTCCGATTTCCATGCAGTACTTGCGCATGTTTAGGGCCCACACGGAAGGCCTGCCTTTTTTACAAGAAAAAAGGTAAAAATTCAAACATTTGAACAGCCTTGGACGTGCACCTTGACCCCATGGTCAAGGCACATCGTCAACAAGGCTGTCCCCATTACAATACACATGCGCCTCAACCCCGAGGGGGAAACGCATGGTCATTCAAAACGCATGCATCATGCCCCCAGAGGGCCACAATGCATGGTCATACTGGTGGGACCACTCCTCTTAATAGGAGTGAGACCCCTTAATCCACTGGCAGGGAATTACTCCTGCCAGGTCCGATTTCCATGCAGTACTTGCGCATGTTTAGGGCCCACACGGAAGGCCTGCCTTTTTTACAAGAAAAAAGGTAAAAATTCAAACATTTGAACAGCCTTGGACGTGCACCTTGACCCCATGGTCAAGGCACATCGTCAACAAGGCTGTCCCCATTACAATACACATGCGCCTCAACCCCGAGGGGGAAACGCATGGTCATTCAAAACGCATGCATCATGCCCCCAGAGGGCCACAATGCATGGTCATACTGGTGGGACCACTCCTCTTAATAGGAGTGAGACCCCTTAATCCACTGGCAGGGAATTACTCCTGCCAGGTCCGATTTCCATGCAGTACTTGCGCATGTTTAGGGCCCACACGGAAGGCCTGCCTTTTTTACAAGAAAAAAGGTAAAAATTCAAACATTTGAACAGCCTTGGACGTGCACCTTGACCCCATGGTCAAGGCACATCGTCAACAAGGCTGTCCCCATTACAATACACATGCGCCTCAACCCCGAGGGGGAAACGCATGGTCATTCAAAACGCATGCATCATGCCCCCAGAGGGCCACAATGCATGGTCATACTGGTGGGACCACTCCTCTTAATAGGAGTGAGACCCCTTAATCCACTGGCAGGGAATTACTCCTGCCAGGTCCGATTTCCATGCAGTACTTGCGCATTTAGGGCCCGCGCGAAGGCCTGCCTTTTTTACATCGAAAAAAGGTAAAAAGTCAAACATTTGAACAGCCTTGGACGTGCACCTTGACCCCATGGTCAAGGCACATCGTCAACAAGGCTGTCCCCATTACAATACACATGCGCCTCAACCCCGAGGGGGAAACGCATGGTCATTCAAAACGCATGCATCATGCCCCCAGAGGGCCACAATGCATGGTCATACTGGTGGGACCACTCCTCTTAATAGGAGTGAGACCC
Organism: Myxine glutinosa; assembly: GCF_964187855.1. Classification (NCBI taxonomy): domain Eukaryota; kingdom Metazoa; phylum Chordata; class Myxini; order Myxiniformes; family Myxinidae; genus Myxine; species Myxine glutinosa. Next base: position 227,058 of record NW_027616574.1, read on the forward strand.
CTTAATCCACTGGCAGGGAATTACTCCTGCCAGGTCCGATTTCCATGCAGTACTTGCGCATGTTTAGGGCCCACACGGAAGGCCTGCCTTTTTTACAAGAAAAAAGGTAAAAATTCAAACATTTGAACAGCCTTGGACGTGCACCTTGACCCCATGGTCAAGGCACATCGTCAACAAGGCTGTCCCCATTACAATACACATGCGCCTCAACCCCGAGGGGGAAACGCATGGTAATTCAAAACGCATGCATCATGCCCCCAGAGGGCCACAATGCATGGTCATACTGGTGGGACCACTCCTCTTAATAGGAGTGAGACCCCTTAATCCACTGGCAGGGAATTACTCCTGCCAGGTCCGATTTCCATGCAGTACTTGCGCATGTTTAGGGCCCACACGGAAGGCCTGCCTTTTTTACAAGAAAAAAGGTAAAAATTCAAACATTTGAACAGCCTTGGACGTGCACCTTGACCCCATGGTCAAGGCACATCGTCAACAAGGCTGTCCCCATTACAATACACATGCGCCTCAACCCCGAGGGGGAAACGCATGGTCATTCAAAACGCATGCATCATGCCCCCAGAGGGCCACAATGCATGGTCATACTGGTGGGACCACTCCTCTTAATAGGAGTGAGACCCCTTAATCCACTGGCAGGGAATTACTCCTGCCAGGTCCGATTTCCATGCAGTACTTGCGCATGTTTAGGGCCCACACGGAAGGCCTGCCTTTTTTACAAGAAAAAAGGTAAAAATTCAAACATTTGAACAGCCTTGGACGTGCACCTTGACCCCATGGTCAAGGCACATCGTCAACAAGGCTGTCCCCATTACAATACACATGCGCCTCAACCCCGAGGGGGAAACGCATGGTCATTCAAAACGCATGCATCATGCCCCCAGAGGGCCACAATGCATGGTCATACTGGTGGGACCACTCCTCTTAATAGGAGTGAGACCCCTTAATCCACTGGCAGGGAATTACTCCTGCCAGGTCCGATTTCCATGCAGTACTTGCGCATTTAGGGCCCGCGCGAAGGCCTGCCTTTTTTACATCGAAAAAAGGTAAAAAGTCAAACATTTGAACAGCCTTGGACGTGCACCTTGACCCCATGGTCAAGGCACATCGTCAACAAGGCTGTCCCCAAAACAATACACATGCGCCTCAACCCCGAGGGGGAAGCGCATGGTCATTCAAAACACATGCATCATGCCCCCGGAGGGCCACAATGCATGGTCATACCGGTGGGACCACTCCTCTTAATAGGAGTGAGACCCCTTAATCCACTGGCAGGGAATTACTCCTGCCAGGTCCGATTTCCATGCAGTACTTGCGCACATGTTTAGGGCCCACACGGAAGGCCTGCCTTTTTTTACAAGAAAAAAGGTAAAAATTCAAACATTTGAACAGCCTTGGACGTGCACCTTGACCCCATGGTCAAGGCACAACGTCAACAAGGCTGTCCCCATAACAATACACATGCGCCTCAACCCCGAGGGGGAAACGCATGGTCATTCAAAACGCATGCATCATGCCCCCAGAGGGCCACAATGCATGGTCATACTGGTGGGACCACTCCTCTTAATAGGAGTGAGACCCCTTAATCCACCGGCAGGGTATTACTCCTGCCAGGTCCGATTTGCATGCAGTACTTGCGCATGTTTAGGGCCCACACGGAAGGCCTGCCTTTTTTACAAGAAAAAAGGTAAAAATTCAAACATTTGAACAGCCTTGGACGTGCACCTTGACCCCATGGTCAAGGCACATCGTCAACAAGGCCGTCCCCATTACAATACACATGCGCCTCAACCCCGAGGGGGAAACGCATGGTCATTCAAAACGCATGCATCATGCCCCCAGAGGGCCACAATGCATGGTCATACTGGTGGGACCACTCCTCTTAATAGGAGTGAGACCCCTTAATCCACTGGCAGGGAATTACTCCTGCCAGGTCCGATTTCCATGCAGTACTTGCGCATGTTTAGGGCCCACACGGAAGGCCTGCCTTTTTTACAAGAAAAAAGGTAAAAATTCAAACATTTGAACAGCCTTGGACGTGCACCTTGACCCCATGGTCAAGGCACATCGTCAACAAGGCTGTCCCCATTACAATACACATGCGCCTCAACCCCGAGGGGGAAACGCATGGTCATTCAAAACGCATGCATCATGCCCCCAGAGGGCCACAATGCATGGTCATACTGGTGGGACCACTCCTCTTAATAGGAGTGAGACCCCTTAATCCACTGGCAGGGAATTACTCCTGCCAGGTCCGATTTCCATGCAGTACTTGCGCATGTTTAGGGCCCACACGGAAGGCCTGCCTTTTTTACAAGAAAAAAGGTAAAAATTCAAACATTTGAACAGCCTTGGACGTGCACCTTGACCCCATGGTCAAGGCACATCGTCAACAAGGCTGTCCCCATTACAATACACATGCGCCTCAACCCCGAGGGGGAAACGCATGGTCATTCAAAACGCATGCATCATGCCCCCAGAGGGCCACAATGCATGGTCATACTGGTGGGACCACTCCTCTTAATAGGAGTGAGACCCATTAATCCACTGGCAGGGAATTACTCCTGCCAGGTCCGATTTCCATGCAGTACTTGCGCATGTTTATGGCCCACACGGAAGGCCTGCCTTTTTTACAAGAAAAAAGGTAAAAATTCAAACATTTGAACAGCCTTGGACGTGCACCTTGACCCCATGGTCAAGGCACATCGTCAACAAGGCTGTCCCCATTACAATACACATGCGCCTCAACCCCGAGGGGGAAACGCATGGTCATTCAAAACGCATGTATCATGCCCCCAGAGGGCCACAATGCATGGTCATACTGGTGGGACCACTCCTCTTAATAGGAGTGAGACCCCTTAATCCACTGGCAGGGAATTACTCCTGCCAGGTCCGATTTCCATGCAGTACTTGCGCATTTAGGGCCCGCGCGAAGGCCTGCCTTTTTTACATCGAAAAAAGGTAAAAAGTCAAACATTTGAACAGCCTTGGACGTGCACCTTGACCCCATGGTCAAGGCACATCGTCAACAAGGCTGTCCCCAAAACAATACACATGCGCCTCAACCCCGAGGGGGAAGCGCATGGTCATTCAAAACACATGCATCATGCCCCCGGAGGGCCACAATGCATGGTCATACCGGTGGGACCACTCCTCTTAATAGGAGTGAGACCCCTTAATCCACTGGCAGGGAATTACTCCTGCCAGGTCCGATTTCCATGCAGTACTTGCGCACATGTTTAGGGCCCACACGGAAGGCCTGCCTTTTTTTACAAGAAAAAAGGTAAAAATTCAAACATTTGAACAGCCTTGGACGTGCACCTTGACCCCATGGTCAAGGCACAACGTCAACAAGGCTGTCCCCATAACAATACACATGCGCCTCAACCCCGAGGGGGAAACGCATGGTCATTCAAAACGCATGCATCATGCCCCCAGAGGGCCACAATGCATGGTCATACTGGTGGGACCACTCCTCTTAATAGGAGTGAGACCCCTTAATCCACCGGCAGGGTATTACTCCTGCCAGGTCCGATTTGCATGCAGTACTTGCGCATGTTTAGGGCCCACACGGAAGGCCTGCCTTTTTTACAAGAAAAAAGGTAAAAATTCAAACATTTGAACAGCCTTGGACGTGCACCTTGACCCCATGGTCAAGGCACATCGTCAACAAGGCTGTCCCCAAAACAATACACATGCGCCTCAACCCCGAGGGGGAAGCACATGGTCATTCAAACGCATGCATCATGCCCCCGAAGGGCCACAATGCATGGTCATACAGGTGGGACCACTCCTCTTAATAGGAGTGAGACCCCTTAATCCACTGGCAGGGAATTACTCCTGCCAGGTCCGATTTCCATGCAGTACTTGCGAATGTTTAGGGCCCACACGGAAGGCCTGCCTTTTTTACAAGAAAAAAGGTAAAAATTCAAACATTTGAACAGCCTTGGACGTGCACCTTGACCCCATGGTCAAGGCACATCGTCAACAAGGCTGTCCCCATTACAATACACATGCGCCTCAACCACGAGGGGGAAACGCATGGTCATTCAAAACGCATGCATCATGCCCCCAGAGGGCCACAATGCATGGTCATACTGGTGGGACCACTCCTCTTAATAGGAGTGAGACCCCTTAATCCACTGGCAGGGAATTACTCCTGCCAGGTCCGATTTCCATGCAGTACTTGCGCACATTTAGGGCCCACGCGAAGGCCTGCCTTTTTTGCAGTGAAAAAAGGTAAAAACTCAAACATTTGAACAGCCTTGGACGTGCACCCTGACCCCATGGTCAAGGCACATCGTCTACAAGGCTGTCCCCATTACAATACACATGCGCCTCAACCCCGAGGGGGAAACGCATGGTCATTCAAAACACATGCATCATGCCCCCAGAGGGCCACAATGCATGGTCATACTGGTGGGACCACTCCTCTTAATAGGAGTGAGACCCCTTAATCCACTGGCAGGGAATTACTCCTGCCAGGTCAGATTTCCATGCAGTACTTGTGCCTGTATTGGGGGCCACAGGGAAGCCCTGCCTTTTTTACAAGAAAAAAGGTAAAAAGTCAAACATTTGAACAGCCTTGGACGTGCACCTTGACCCCATGGTCAAGGCACAACGTCAACAAGGCTGTCCCCATAACAATACACATGCGCGTCAACCCCGAGGGGGAAACGCATGGTCATTCAAACGCATGCATCATGCCCCCCAAAGGGCCACAATGCATGGTCATACAGTTGGGACCACTCCTCTTAATAGGAGTGAGACCCCTTAATCCACCGGCAGGGAATTACTCCTGCCAGGTCCGATTTGCATGCAGTTATATTTACCTGTATTGGGGGCCACAGGGAAGCCCTGCCTTTTTTACTATGAAAAAAGGTAAAAAGTCAAACATTTGAACAGCCTTGGACGTGCACCTTGACCCCATGGTCAAGGCACAACGTCAACAAGGCTGTCCCCATAACAATACACATGCGCCTCAACCCCGAGGGGGAAGCGCATGGTCATTCAAACGCATGCATCATGCCCCCCGAAGGGCCACAATGCATGGTCATACAGTTGGGACCACTCCTCTTAATAGGAGTGAGACCCCTTAATCCACCGGCAGGGTATTACTCCTGCCAGGTCCGATTTGCATGCAGTACTTATTTACCTGTATTGGGGGCCACAGGGAAGCCCTGCCTTTTTTTACAAGAAAAAAGGTAAAAATTCAAACATTTGAACAGCCTTGGACGTGCACCTTGACCCCATGGTCAAGGCACATCGTCAACAAGGCTGTCCCCATTACAATACACATGCGCCTCAACCCCGAGGGGGAAGCGCATGGTCATTCAAACGCATGCATCATGCCCCCCGAAGGGCCACAATGCATGGTCATACAGGTGGGACCACTCCTCTTAATAGGAGTGAGACCCCTTAATCCACTGGCAGGGAATTACTCCTGCCAGGTCCGATTTCCATGCAGTTTTATTTACCTGTATTGGGGGCCACAGGGAAGCCCTGCCTTTTTTACAAGAAAAAAGGTAAAAAGTCAAACATTTGAACAGCCTTGGACGTGCACCTTGACCCCATGGTCAAGGCACATCGTCAACAAGGCTGTCCCCATTACAATACACATGCGCCTCAACCCCGAGGGGGAAGCGCATGGTCATTCAAACGCATGCATCATGCCCCCGAAGGGCCACAATGCATGGTCATACAGGTGGGACCACTCCTCTTAATAGGAGTGAGACCCCTTAATCCACTGGCAGGGAATTACTCCTGCCAGGTCCGATTTGCATGCAGTTTTATTTACCTGTATTGGGGGCCACAGGGAAGCCCTGCCTTTTTTACAAGAAAAAAGGTAAAAAGTCAAACATTTGAACAGCCTTGGACGTGCACCTTGACCCCATGGTCAAGGCACAACGTCAACAAGGCTGTCCCCATAACAATACACATGCGCCTCAACCCCGAGGGGGAAACGCATGGTCATTCAAACGCATGCATCATGCCCCCCAAAGGGCCACAATGCATGGTCATACAGTTGGGACCACTCCTCTTAATAGGAGTGAGACCCCTTAATCCACCGGCAGGGAATTACTCCTGCCAGGTCCGATTTGCATGCAGTTTTATTTACCTGTATTGGGGGCCACAGGGAAGCCCTGCCTTTTTTACAAGAAAAAAGGTAAAAAGTCAAACATTTGAACAGCCTTGGACGTGCACCTTGACCCCATGGTCAAGGCACATCGTCAACAAGGCTGTCCCCATAACAATACACATGCGCCTCAACCCCGAGGGGGAAACGCATGGTCATTCAAACGCATGCATCATGCCCCCCAAAGGGCCACAATGCATGGTCATACAGTTGGGACCACTCCTCTTAATAGGAGTGAGACCCCTTAATCCACCGGCAGGGAATTACTCCTGCCAGGTCCGATTTGCATGCAGTTTTATTTACCTGTATTGGGGGCCACAGGGAAGCCCTGCCTTTTTTACAAGAAAAAAGGTAAAAAGTCAAACATTTGAACAGCCTTGGACGTGCACCTTGACCCCATGGTCAAGGCACATCGTCAACAAGGCTGTCCCCATAACAATACACATGCGCCTCAACCCCGAGGGGGAAACGCATGGTCGTTCAAACGCATGCATCATGCCCCCCAAAGGGCCACAATGCATGGTCATACAGTTGGGACCACTCCTCTTAATAGGAGTGAGACCCCTTAATCCACCGGCAGGGCATTACTCCTCCAGGTCCGATTTGCATGCAGTTTTATTTACCTGTATTGGGGGCCACAGGGAAGCCCTGCCTTTTTTACTATGAAAAAAGGTAAAAAGTCAAACATTTGAACAGCCTTGGACGTGCACCTTGACCCCATGGTCAAGGCACAACGTCAACAAGGCTGTCCCCATAACAATACACATGCGCCTCAACCCCGAGGGGGAAACGCATGGTCATTCAAACGCATGCATCATGCCCCCCAAAGGGCCACAATGCATGGTCATACAGTTGGGACCACTCCTCTTAATAGGAGTGAGACCCCTTAATCCACCGGCAGGGCATTACTCCTGCCAGGTCCGATTTGCATGCAGGCTTGATTGTCCGTTTTAGGGCCCCGGACAGGGCCTGCCTTTTTTACAAAGAAAAAAGGTAAAAAGTCAAACATTTGAACAGCCTTGGACGTGCACCTTGACCCCATGGTCAAGGCACATCGTCAACAAGGCTGTCCCCATAACAATACACATGCGCCTCAACCCCGAGGGGGAAGCGCATGGTCATTCAAACGCATGCATCATGCCCCCCGAAGGGCCACAATGCATGGTCATACAATTGGGACCACTCCTCTTAATAGGAGTGAGACCCCTTAATCCACCGGCAGGGCATTACTCCTGCCAGGTCCGATTTGCATGCAGTTATTTGTCCGTTTTAGGGCCCCGGACAGGGCCTGCCTTTTTTACAAAGAAAAAAGGTAAAAAGTCAAACATTTGAACAGCCTTGGACGTGCACCTTGACCCCATGGTCAAGGCACATCGTCAACAAGGCTGTCCCCAAAACAATACACATGCGCCTCAACCCCGAGGGGGAAGCACATGGTCATTCAAACGCATGCATCATGCCCCCGAAGGGCCACAATGCATGGTCATACAGGTGGGACCACTCCTCTTAATAGGAGTGAGACCCCTTAATCCACTGGCAGGGAATTACTCCTGCCAGGTCCGATTTCCATGCAGTACTTGTGCATTTAGGGCCCGCACAGAAGGCCTGCCTTTTTTGCAGTGAAAAAAGGTAAAAACTCAGACATTTGAACAGCCTTGGACGTGCACCTTGACCCCATGGTCAAGGCACATCGTCAACAAGGCTGTCCCCAAAACAATACACATGCGCCTCAACCCCGAGGGGGAAGCGCATGGTCATTCAAAACACATGCATCATGCCCCCGGAGGGCCACAATGCATGGTCATACCGGTGGGACCACTCCTCTTAATAGGAGTGAGACCCCTTAATCCACTGGCAGGGAATTACTCCTGCCAGGTCCGATTTCCATGCAGTACTTGCGCACATGTTTAGGGCCCACACGGAAGGCCTGCCTTTTTTTACAAGAAAAAAGGTAAAAATTCAAACATTTGAACAGCCTTGGACGTGCACCTTGACCCCATGGTCAAGGCACAACGTCAACAAGGCTGTCCCCATAACAATACACATGCGCCTCAACCCCGAGGGGGAAACGCATGGTCATTCAAAACGCATGCATCATGCCCCCAGAGGGCCACAATGCATGGTCATACTGGTGGGACCACTCCTCTTAATAGGAGTGAGACCCCTTAATCCACCGGCAGGGTATTACTCCTGCCAGGTCCGATTTGCATGCAGTACTTGCGCATGTTTAGGGCCCACACAGAAGGCCTGCCTTTTTTACAAGAAAAAAGGTAAAAATTCAAACATTTGAACAGCCTTGGACGTGCACCTTGACCCCATGGTCAAGGCACATCGTCAACAAGGCTGTCCCCAAAACAATACACATGCGCCTCAACCCCGAGGGGGAAGCACATGGTCATTCAAACGCATGCATCATGCCCCCGAAGGGCCACAATGCATGGTCATACAGGTGGGACCACTCCTCTTAATAGGAGTGAGACCCCTTAATCCACTGGCAGGGAATTACTCCTGCCAGGTCCGATTTCCATGCAGTACTTGCGAATGTTTAGGGCCCACACGGAAGGCCTGCCTTTTTTACAAGAAAAAAGGTAAAAATTCAAACATTTGAACAGCCTTGGACGTGCACCTTGACCCCATGGTCAAGGCACATCGTCAACAAGGCTGTCCCCATTACAATACACATGCGCCTCAACCCCGAGGGGGAAACGCATGGTCATTCAAAACGCATGCATCATGCCCCCAGAGGGCCACAATGCATGGTCATACTGGTGGGACCACTCCTCTTAATAGGAGTGAGACCCCTTAATCCACTGGCAGGGAATTACTCCTGCCAGGTCCGATTTCCATGCAGTACTTGCGCACATTTAGGGCCCACGCGAAGGCCTGCCTTTTTTGCAGTGAAAAAAGGTAAAAACTCAAACATTTGAACAGTCTTGGACGTGCACCCTGACCCCATGGTCAAGGCACATCGTCTACAAGGCTGTCCCCATTACAATACACATGCGCCTCAACCCCGAGGGGGAAACGCATGGTCATTCAAAACACATGCATCATGCCCCCAGAGGGCCACAATGCATGGTCATACTGGTGGGACCACTCCTCTTAATAGGAGTGAGACCCCTTAATCCACTGGCAGGGAATTACTCCTGCCAGGTCAGATTTCCATGCAGTACTTGTGCCTGTATTGGGGGCCACAGGGAAGCCCTGCCTTTTTTACAAGAAAAAAGGTAAAAAGTCAAACATTTGAACAGCCTTGGACGTGCACCTTGACCCCATGGTCAAGGCACAACGTCAACAAGGCTGTCCCCATAACAATACACATGCGCCTCAACCCCGAGGGGGAAACGCATGGTCATTCAAACGCATGCATCATGCCCCCCAAAGGGCCACAATGCATGGTCATACAGTTGGGACCACTCCTCTTAATAGGAGTGAGACCCCTTAATCCACCGGCAGGGAATTACTCCTGCCAGGTCCGATTTGCATGCAGTTATATTTACCTGTATTGGGGGCCACAGGGAAGCCCTGCCTTTTTTACTATGAAAAAAGGTAAAAAGTCAAACATTTGAACAGCCTTGGACGTGCACCTTGACCCCATGGTCAAGGCACAACGTCAACAAGGCTGTCCCCATAACAATACACATGCGCCTCAACCCCGAGGGGGAAGCGCATGGTCATTCAAACGCATGCATCATGCCCCCCGAAGGGCCACAATGCATGGTCATACAGTTGGGACCACTCCTCTTAATAGGAGTGAGACCCCTTAATCCACCGGCAGGGTATTACTCCTGCCAGGTCCGATTTGCATGCAGTACTTATTTACCTGTATTGGGGGCCACAGGGAAGCCCTGCCTTTTTTTACAAGAAAAAAGGTAAAAATTCAAACATTTGAACAGCCTTGGACGTGCACCTTGACCCCATGGTCAAGGCACATCGTCAACAAGGCTGTCCCCATTACAATACACATGCGCCTCAACCCCGAGGGGGAAGCGCATGGTCATTCAAACGCATGCATCATGCCCCCCGAAGGGCCACAATGCATGGTCATACAGGTGGGACCACTCCTCTTAATAGGAGTGAGACCCCTTAATCCACTGGCAGGGAATTACTCCTGCCAGGTCCGATTTCCATGCAGTTTTATTTACCTGTATTGGGGGCCACAGGGAAGCCCTGCCTTTTTTACAAGAAAAAAGGTAAAAAGTCAAACATTTGAACAGCCTTGGACGTGCACCTTGACCCCATGGTCAAGGCACATCGTCAACAAGGCTGTCCCCATTACAATACACATGCGCCTCAACCCCGAGGGGGAAGCGCATGGTCATTCAAACGCATGCATCATGCCCCCGAAGGGCCACAATGCATGGTCATACAGGTGGGACCACTCCTCTTAATAGGAGTGAGACCCCTTAATCCACTGGCAGGGAATTACTCCTGCCAGGTCCGATTTGCATGCAGTTTTATTTACCTGTATTGGGGGCCACAGGGAAGCCCTGCCTTTTTTACAAGAAAAAAGGTAAAAAGTCAAACATTTGAACAGCCTTGGACGTGCACCTTGACCCCATGGTCAAGGCACAACGTCAACAAGGCTGTCCCCATAACAATACACATGCGCCTCAACCCCGAGGGGGAAACGCATGGTCATTCAAACGCATGCATCATGCCCCCCAAAGGGCCACAATGCATGGTCATACAGTTGGGACCACTCCTCTTAATAGGAGTGAGACCCCTTAATCCACCGGCAGGGAATTACTCCTGCCAGGTCCGATTTGCATGCAGTTTTATTTACCTGTATTGGGGGCCACAGGGAAGCCCTGCCTTTTTTACAAGAAAAAAGGTAAAAAGTCAAACATTTGAACAGCCTTGGACGTGCACCTTGACCCCATGGTCAAGGCACATCGTCAACAAGGCTGTCCCCATAACAATACACATGCGCCTCAACCCCGAGGGGGAAACGCATGGTCATTCAAACGCATGCATCATGCCCCCCAAAGGGCCACAATGCATGGTCATACAGTTGGGACCACTCCTCTTAATAGGAGTGAGACCCCTTAATCCACCGGCAGGGAATTACTCCTGCCAGGTCCGATTTGCATGCAGTTTTATTTACCTGTATTGGGGGCCACAGGGAAGCCCTGCCTTTTTTACAAGAAAAAAGGTAAAAAGTCAAACATTTGAACAGCCTTGGACGTGCACCTTGACCCCATGGTCAAGGCACATCGTCAACAAGGCTGTCCCCATAACAATACACATGCGCCTCAACCCCGAGGGGGAAACGCATGGTCGTTCAAACGCATGCATCATGCCCCCCAAAGGGCCACAATGCATGGTCATACAGTTGGGACCACTCCTCTTAATAGGAGTGAGACCCCTTAATCCACCGGCAGGGCATTACTCCTGCCAGGTCCGATTTGCATGCAGTTTTATTTACCTGTATTGGGGGCCACAGGGAAGCCCTGCCTTTTTTACTATGAAAAAAGGTAAAAAGTCAAACATTTGAACAGCCTTGGACGTGCACTTTGACCCCATGGTCAAGGCACAACGTCAACAAGGCTGTCCCCATAACAATACACATGCGCCTCAACCCCGAGGGGGAAACGCATGGTCATTCAAACGCATGCATCATGCCCCCCAAAGGGCCACAATGCATGGTCATACAGTTGGGACCACTCCTCTTAATAGGAGTGAGACCCCTTAATCCACCGGCAGGGCATTACTCCTGCCAGGTCCGATTTGCATGCAGGCTTGATTGTCCGTTTTAGGGCCCCGGACAGGGCCTGCCTTTTTTACAAAGAAAAAAGGTAAAAAGTCAAACATTTGAACAGCCTTGGACGTGCACCTTGACCCCATGGTCAAGGCACATCGTCAACAAGGCTGTCCCCATAACAATACACATGCGCCTCAACCCCGAGGGGGAAGCGCATGGTCATTCAAACGCATGCATCATGCCCCCCGAAGGGCCACAATGCATGGTCATACAATTGGGACCACTCCTCTTAATAGGAGTGAGACCCCTTAATCCACCGGCAGGGCATTACTCCTGCCAGGTCCGATTTGCATGCAGTTATTTGTCCGTTTTAGGGCCCCGGACAGGGCCTGCCTTTTTTACAAAGAAAAAAGGTAAAAAGTCAAACATTTGAACAGCCTTGGACGTGCACCTTGACCCCATGGTCAAGGCACATCGTCAACAAGGCTGTCCCCAAAACAATACACATGCGCCTCAACCCCGAGGGGGAAGCACATGGTCATTCAAACGCATGCATCATGCCCCCGAAGGGCCACAATGCATGGTCATACAGGTGGGACCACTCCTCTTAATAGGAGTGAGACCCCTTAATCCACTGGCAGGGAATTACTCCTGCCAGGTCCGATTTCCATGCAGTACTTGTGCATTTAGGGCCCGCACAGAAGGCCTGCCTTTTTTGCAGTGAAAAAAGGTAAAAACTCAAACATTTGAACAGCCTTGGACGTGCACCTTGACCCCATGGTCAAGGCACATCGTCAACAAGGCTGTCCCCAAAACAATACACATGCGCCTCAACCCCGAGGGGGAAGCACATGGTCATTCAAACGCATGCATCATGCCCCCGAAGGGCCACAATGCATGGTCATACAGGTGGGACCACTCCTCTTAATAGGAGTGAGACCCCTTAATCCACTGGCAGGGAATTACTCCTGCCAGGTCCGATTTCCATGCAGTACTTGCGCACCCGTTTTAGGGCCCCGGACAGGGCCTGCCTTTTTTATAAAGAAAAAAGGTAAAAAGTCAAACATTTGAACAGCCTTGGACGTGCACCTTGACCCCATGGTCAAGGCACATCGTCAACAAGGCTGTCCCCATAACAATACACATGCGCCTCAACCCCGAGGGGGAAGCGCATGGTCATTCAAACGCATGCATCATGCCCCCCGAAGGGCCACAATGCATGGTCATACAATTGGGACCACTCCTCTTAATAGGAGTGAGACCCCTTAATCCACCGGCAGGGCATTACTCCTGCCAGGTCCGATTTGCATGCAGTTTTTCGCGTCCGTTTTAGGGCCCCGGACAGGGCCTGCCTTTTTTTACAAGAAAAAAAGGTAAAAAGTCAAACATTTGAACAGCCTTGGACGTGCACCTTGACCCCATGGTCAAGGCACATCGTCAACAAGGCTGTCCCCATAACAATACACATGCGCCTCAACCCCGAGGGGGGAAGCGCATGGTCATTCAAACGCATGCATCATGCCCCCGAAGGGCCACAATGCATGGTCATACAGGTGGGACCACTCCTCTTAATAGGAGTGAGACCCCTTAATCCACCGGCAGGGCATTACTCCTGCCAGGTCCGATTTGCATGCAGGTATTTAAGCGTTTAAGGGCCCGCTCAAAAAAGGCCAGCCTTTTTTTACACTGAAAAAAAGGTAAAAAGTCAAACATTTGAACAGCCTTGGACGTGCACCTTGACCCCATGGTCAAGGCACATCGTCAACAAGGCTGTCCCCAAAACAATACACATGCGCCTCAACCCCGAGGGGGAAGCGCATGGTCATTCAAACGCATGCATCATGCCCCCCAAAGGGCCACAATGCATGGTCATACAGGTGGGACCACTCCTCTTAATAGGAGTGAGACCCCTTAATCCACCGGCAGGGCATTACTCCTGCCAGGTCCGATTTGCATGCAGGTATTTAAACTGGTTTAGGGCCACAGTCAGGGCCTGCCTTTTTTACGTGTGAAAAAAGGTAAAAATTCAAACATTTGAACAGCCTTGGACGTGCACCTTGACCCCATGGTCAAGGCACATCGTCAACAAGGCTGTCCCCCAAAACAATACACATGCGCCTCAACCCCGAGGGGGGAAGCGCATGGTCATTCAAACGCATGCATCATGCCCCCCAAAGGGCCACAATGCATGGTCATACAGGTGGGACCACTCCTCTTAATAGAGTGAGACCCCTTAATCCACCGGCAGGGGCATTACTCCTGCCAGGTCCGATTTGCATGCAGGTATTTAAACCACCCAGGGGCGGCACACTGCGAAAAATCTAACCAATGAGGACCAAAATCGTCTATTAAGATGATCAAGGCACCTCCTAGCTTTAATGGTGAGCACCAGCCACGAATTATGTCTCACACGGTAAATACCGCATAACCCGCAAGGAACCAACAGCCTGTCTGCCACACAGACCATCGTTTCCCACCAGTGCAAACCAAAACCAGGGGGTGCGGTGCGATCGGCGGGGGATAATAATCAACGAACATAACAGCGTGACGAGCGCTGTCCCGATCTCCTGTGGACCGAAGTCCTAGACCAAAGCGTCACCTCCGACCCAAAGGGTCTTCTGGAGGCCTCAGCCCGGCCACTCTGTCAACAGACAGAGATTTATTCATTGGGCCCCTTTGGCCCCCATTGGTCCCCATTATTCATTGGTCCCCATGATCATCTTAATAGACGATTTTGGTCCTCATTGGTTAGATTTTTTGCAGTATGCCGTCCTGACGAGGGTCAATAAGCCCGAAATCTGGATTGGCGGCTCTGCTTGATGTTTAGCCAATGGGGACCAATGAATAAATCTCTGTCTGTTGACAGAGTGGGCCGGGCTGAGGGCCTCCAGAAGACCCCTTTGGGTCGGAGGTGACGCTTTGGTCTAGGACTTCGGCCCACAGGAGATCGGGGACAAGCGCTCGTCACGCTGTTATTGTTCGTTGATATATATATATATATATATATATATATATATATATATATATATATAATATATATATATATATATATATATATATATATATATATATATATATATATATATACTGTATATATATATATATATATATATATATATATATATATATATATATATTGTTGCGGATTTCCGCGCCGGCATGTTCC